>NW_021963954.1:45000-90000 GCF_902167405.1 Gadus morhua | reverse complement strand
AGCAAGCAACAAAGTACATCTTCCTCGGCTCTGTGACGTAGGAAGGGAAGCGCTGGGGAGGTACTATGTTCCTCTTGGATCTTGTAGCGTCCCTGGATTTGCTTGACTGATAAGGGGCAATCGTCTTTCCTCCTCCTCCTCCGGAGATGGAGGAGGAGGAGGAGAAGGATGGAGGAGGAGGAGGCACCAGGGATGTGGTGAGTGGGATGGATTAGTTCATCAATAATTTTACAAATCTGTAGTGTAGAACCAATGAGGAAATGCGGTCATGCATACACACACACACACACCAAACATGTGCATAGCACACACGCACACGTATATGTCCACACACGCACACACACACGCATATATAAAACAATATAAAACATTTAAGAAGGAATGCAAATGAGGCATTATCAATTATAATACAAACATAATTAAAACACATCATTAAAACACATACAAGCTTCGGGTCCAATGTTTCCAGAACTAGGATGAGTATATCTTGTGTCACTCTGAGAGTTTTGTTTTTCGCACAGTCGGCCTCATAGGTGTTGTCGTCCCTCCTCCAAGCTTGGGGGGAGATGGGCCTCCCCGGGTCCCCAAGCTTGACGGACATCCGTTCAGCCGTGGCCACATACGCGAGTATCAAAAACACATGATAAGGAATTGGTCAATTTGGTGCATTTTGCTTCCGTTACACACATTCGATGCAAACACATTCTTGTTTGTAAATGCCCCTCTTTTTCTTTGTTTGTAGAACTTCGACTCAGAGATCGGCAGGAGGGACCTCTTTGTCTGCCCTGCACAGCAGGAGCCCTCATCCGATTCCTCCTCCTCCTCCTCACTCTCCCCCGTTCCTGCTGCTGCTGGCTCCTCCTACCCTGCTCCTGCTGGCTCCTCCTCCCCCGCTCCTGCTGCTGCTGGCTCCTCCTCCTCCTCCTCAAGCTTCTGATGGCGACCTTGATGCGGGTCCTCTCGACATCGTAGCCAGAGAAACGCTTTTGTAGGGCTTGTGCGAAACGTCACCTTTGGGGGTTTGAAGGGGTAGTCTGGCGTGAAAGCGATGTCCAGGAAGAAGACTCCTCCCTCGTACACGGAGCCCGGGGGTCCCAGGATGGTGGAGCGCCACTCATAGATGTTGTCTCCCTTGGGCCCGGCGCTGCAATTTGGCGGAGGGTCCAGTGTGATTACGGTTCTGCTTACCAAAAGTGGCCCACTGGGCACTCGCATTCCACGCCCTGCTCCAAGCCAGCGAGCAGGGCCTCTTACCCATTTAAAGTTTGAGAATAGGTTGAGATCGTTTCGGCCCCAAGGCCTCTAGTCATTCGCTTTACCAGATAAAACTGCGAGTAATGAGCGCCTTCGGAGGGAACCAGCTACTAGATGGTTCGATTAGTCTTTCGCCGTCAGGACCGCTACGGGCCTCCACCAGAGTTTCCTCTGGCTTCGCCCTGCCCAGGCATAGTTCACCATCTTTCGGGTACTATCGCACACGCTCAAGCTCAAGCTCCACCTCCCCGTAAGAACTGTGCCAAATCCTTTTGGCACTGGTGGACAGTAACTTGGAGGTCTTGTTCATGCTGGCTTTGCTTTCCCGTTTCTTGCAAGGAGTGCAGGAGCCCATTGAGCTGCGCCTACCAGTGCATCGGCGATGCACTGGTAGGCGCTGCCCCGGTCGTATTGCGATGGTCGGCCGTGATCTTTGTTCTCTGGGTGACCAGATCACATTTGAAACACGTGCAAGGGTCCCATTGAGCTGTTCTCGGCGATGCACTGGTAGGCGCTGCCCCGGTCGTATTGCGATGGTCGGCCGTGATCTTCGTTCTCTGGGTGACCAGAACACACAAACAATAAAGAACCCAAACCCGTTAACCCCACTTAACCTAATAACACAACAAGTTATACACAGACAATAAAACCCCTTTCTTCTGAGGCACACTTGGTGAGTGGGGCTTCAGTTTGTAATGTAAACTAGATTTATTTTAACACATTTATATATATATAAATGTTTCACCCTACTCTCGGCCCAAAAATGGCTCTACCACTACATTATTTTTGTGTACATATAAGAGTACACAAAAATTCAAGTAAAGGACGGTGTACATCAGTAATAACAGGCCGGACTTCTCTCTCCTCATGAAGGCTGGAGCCACAAAGGACAGGCCTGAAAACACACACACACACACATAGTGCAAGAATATGATGATATTCTTGCACTATTGGTGGATCTTTCCGTTGCTGTATGAGCTTCAGGTGTATCGTGTGGGACCTAATCGCGATCTTGAAGGGACCCAGATGCTCCGATGCCCTTGGTGTGGACCAGGGTTCCCTTTTCCAGCATCTTCTGATGGCGACCTTGAAGCGGGTCCTCTCCACATCATAGCCAGAGAAACGCTTGTGTACTCGCTTGTGTACGCTGGCTTTACAGAAAGTGCTGTAAAGCCAGAGGCCAAAGCCACCGGCCACCTTCACCCCCAAACCCTTCCTCTTAACGGTTTCACGCCCTGTTGAACTCTCTCTTCAAAGTTCTTTTCAACTTTCCCTTACGGTACTTGTCGACTATCGGTCTCGTGCCGATGTTCTCAGAGAAGCAAGCAACAAAGTACTCTGTGACGAGGAAGATGATAAGAAGATAAGCCCTGCTTCTCCACTTGTTCTTCAGGTGCTCTCTATCCTTAATTGGCCTGGGCCGGGTTGCCACAACGGACACAAGGCTTTCTTTGTTTTACGGGCATTTATAGATCCAAGTGTGACCGGCTGAATCTGCGTTGTGTTTGCCTGCAGTCAAAGTGTTCATTTTGTTTTGCTAAATCCAGATTTTGATTAATGATGTATCCACGTTGGTCGATTCTCCCCTCAACACAATACGGAGTCAGTTGTTTACAGTTGTGCATGCCCCGTGGTCGCGTTGAGCTGTTCTCCCCCTCCAGAATCTTGGACTGGTTGAAATCTGTGACCTTAATGAGACAGGTCTTTGCCTGAGAAGCCAATAGATTATTCTCGGGTTTCAGATCTCTGTGGATGATGCCATTCCTGTGGAGGTACTCCACTGCCATCAGCATCTGGTAGAAGTAGAGTTTAGCCACAGCCTCATCCAGGCCTTGTCCCGCTTCACCCTGTTAAACAGCTCTCCCCCCTCCATCAGCTCCAGGACAATGTAATACGTGTCCTCTGTCTGGTAGAAGTCCTCTGTTTTGATTAGACATGGCATCATATTCATCATATTCTTGCACTATTGGTGGATCTTTCCGTTGCTCTATGAGCTTCAGGTGTATCGTGTGGGACCTAATCACGAGCTTCTGATGGCGACCTTGATGCGGGTCCTCTCCACATCGTAGCCAGAGAAACTCCGCTTCGCTCTTTGGATTCTTTCAATTCACATTGATTTTGTAAAAGTTGCCAAAAGTTGCCAACGCCGTGATCCATTATTATTATTCGGCCGTGATCTATTATTCCTCAGGTCGGCCCCCGTTAATTTTCTTCTAAGTAATTCTCTTCACGGAGGCCTTTTTGATGTTCTTCTTCTTGGCTTTCTTTGGGGTAGCCTTCTTGACGGCGCGCGCCGGCCCTCCCTTTCATTACGCCGCGGCGTTTCGTAGGACCCTCTGACTCGCGCATGCGTTAGACTACTTGGTCCGTGTTTCAAGACGGGTCGGGTGGGTAGCCGACATCGCCGCTGACCCCTTGCGCCGAGTGTACGTGAGCCGGTCCCCGCCCTGAACGACGCGACGCGGTTGAGACGCACTGAGGACAGTCCGTCCCGGTTGACAGTCACGCCGGGGGCGTTCTCTGGGTTACTGGGTTAAACTCGCTTGGCGTAGGGTTTTTAGCCAGGCATTGGAGGGCCTTGATCTCCCGATCCAGGTTTCCCTCTCGAAGCTCATTATGAATTGGGAGATGTTTCTCCACGGAGAGGACATGGGGCGAACATCCGGGAAGGGGGCAGGGTCCGGCAGGGATCGACGTCCTGTCACTGTCCTGGCAGGCATTTATTTATCAATCAACGTGAAACAATCAAACTATGAAGGAGTCGCGGTCTCTAGAGCCTCCGTGGGCCTCCAGGCTCTCTCGCTGCCACGAGCCCTTCCTTCCTGCTCCCGACCCGTGCTGTGCTTTGCTGGTCCTCCTCTTAAGATGGCTCCTCCGCTTTCGGCCAGGTGTCCCCCAATCACCCCGATTGGGGAGCCGAATGGGCTGCTCTCCATCGCCGGCTGGTGGGTGGGGGTTGTATACCCAGTCCTTTACGGTACCCCGGGCCTGTCCAGGCCGAGGCTTCCGTGGCGGGATGCCACAACGGACACAAGGCTTTCTTTGTTTTACGGGCATTTATAGATCCAAGTGTGACCGGCTGAATCTGCGTTGTGTTTGCCTGCAGTCAAAGTGTTCATTTTGTTTCGCTGATTTTTTTTTCAGTCATGATCTTTTGGAATTGGCTGCAAAGATAGGGCACACAACACGGGCTTGGGTGCTCTTCTTGGCCGCTTCCTTCTTGTACATCAGTAATAACAGGTTTTGCAGTCATATACCTGTAGATATTCAGAGCTCTGAGAGAAGATGGGAAACATAATCCAACAGGAAAAGGCTTGCTTAACAAAGCATGGAACATGAGATTTACCTGTCGAAAGAACAAAACTGCCTTGTCATATAGCTAGAATAACTACTGTATTAAGGAACAGCCTATAAAATAAAAATACACAAGGATGCACAGAAAACATGTACCTTTAAATTGCACTGATAAAACTATTTTCCATCAACTTAATAAAAAGAGTTTGAGGTTACAAATTATAATTACATTTGACAAAGTACTCATTCTTAACAGACAATTCAATTAAACATTGAGTAAAGTCACCCTAGACCCCTGAATCAAATTTGTTACCATCGTCCCCCGTTACCAACAGTGGTATTCATGCAGGTATTCATTCCTGCCATATTTGAATGGCAGGAATGAATTGACTTCAGAAAGATATTGACCATTTTAATAGACAGACAACATACTACATAATGTTTATAACATCGTAACCAGAGAAACTCCGCTTCGCTCTTTGGAAGCAGACACGGCTTTGACGATCAGATCGCTTTCTTTGGGGTAGATTTCTTGCTGAAATAATTGTTTTAATCCAACAGGAAAAGGCTTCCTTAACAAAGCATGGAACATGAGAATAAAGCTATTGATCACATGGATATCGATCAGAGTACCGTATTTTCCGCACTATAAGGCGCACCAGAGTATAAGCCGCAGCAGCTAAATTGAATGATGTGTACATAGATAAGCCGCACTGGACTATAAGCCGCGGGTGCAGTGATGTTGCTAGGTACGCGTCCTGCGTCCCTGACGCATTAAAATCTGAAAGGACGCACTAAACTCACTTTCCATGCGTCCCGGGGACGCATCTCATTTTCCCCATGAAAAACGATAAATTGTGAACATTTACCAACTCGTGTTTAATCACAGTAACTGGCCAAAGAAACCTTCTTGTGAGCAGACCGGACAAGCGCTGTTTCAACCCTCTGCGCATCTACTCGGCGCAGACGTGATCCCCTGTACAAAGTATCGCGACATGCTAATTTAGCCGCTACCAAAACAACTAGCTCGTCACCGCTGAATTCATTTCAACAATTAAAAATACGAACTTCATAGTAAATAAACCCACGTTTCCACTGCTCGATGCTGTGCTCATTCGTGTCGATTATGTTGCAACGTTTAGGGGACGTGCTGTAATGAAATAAATGAAACATAATCCGGTGGTGGTGATGAAAACTTCATTGAACGGCAGCCGCCATATTGTTATGCCCAAACGGCGCCTGCGCATACATCGCGCTTCCAACGAGATACCGTTTTTCTTGAGAAAAGGGTAGAGAAGAGAGAACGCAAAAATGCCACCAAAGAAAAAGATTAAACCTATTGCAGGTCAGCAAACTATTGCAGCTGCATTTTCTGAGGCTTTTCCGGTCTCCAGCGTTTCCTGCTGGAGCCCGCCACTGGTGGCGGGGCGCGGACCGGTCATAGAGCCCATAGAATTAAAGTCTGTGGACTCGTCTGTAACCTGTAAAATCCATAGATTAGCCGCACCGTTATATAAGCCGCAGACTCGAAAAATGGGGAAAAAGGCGCGGCTTATAGTCCGAAAATTACGGTACACACAGTATTAGTGGACTTCCTGTATCCATCTTTCACATACAACAGCAATATCAAAAACACTGGAACATCATATTCTTGAACTATTGGTGGATCTTTGCGTTGCTCTATCGCGATCTTGAAAGACCCAGATGCTCCGATGCCCTTGGTGTGGACCAGGGTTCCCTTTTCCAGCATCTTCTGATGGCGACCTTGATGCGGGTCCTCTCTACATCGTAGCCAGAGAAACGCTTTTGTACAAGCTGGTAAGATCAATTCATCTTAACTGGATAAAAATGTAGCCATAGTATACAATACAATCATTTTTTCTCAAATCTGGATCATAATTTACTCTTCTTGTGCACATGGATATCGATCAGAGTACACACAGTATTAGTGGACTTCCTGTATCAATCTTTCACATACAACAGCAATATCAAAAACACTGGAACATCATATTCTTGAACTATTGGTTGATCTTTGCGTTGCTCTATGAGCTTAATTTTCTTCAAGTAATTTTCTTCACGGAGGTCTTCTTATTGTTCTTCTTGGCTTTCTTTGGGGTAGCCTTCTTGACGGTGGCGGCAGGCTTCTTGACAGCAGCCTTCTTGGCTTTAGGGGCAGCAGCCTTCCCCTAAAAAGTTTTTTATTTATTCTTTTCCCTTCCACACAAAAACCAAGCCGACCAATCTGAAATCACCTAAACAGGCTTGATCAAGTTAATCTCAGATTAGTGGTCAAGAGTTTTGGACCAATAATAGCAACCTGCAATAATATAAGTACACCAAGTAAGGGGGTTGATATCACTTCTGGACATTCAAATGATCACAAGTCTTGGAGTTTCTACGCTAAAAGAGTCTAGACACGCACGCGCATTTTTCATAAGCACTCGCCACGTTATGCAATATTGTCATGGCCAATATTGTCAAGAGCCAACAATACTCCAGCAGGTCTGTTTTTTGAGCAAAAGGCTCCTCATCTCTGCCTGACACAACTTCTCTGGGTAACAGGGCTTGAGAACAATTGTAACCTATGTCTAGCGGGAACACAGTACGCAGTCTGACTGGAAAGTCCTCCCGAGGAATGAATTAAAAGTAAAAACAAAACGAGGCTGAATCCTGTTGTCTACTCTGAGGAATGGAACGAATAACACTGATTCAAGAGCGGCTTTCTTGGCTTTCTTTGGGGTAGCACGGGGACTGCTGCTGTGCGTCTTCACCGACCTCCAGAAACTTTGGAGCAACTTTCTTAGCACTTGTTAACTCTCTGGCCTGAAAAAAATAAAACAACTCTGAACTTCATTATTTTAACAAGCAGGTGCCATACCCTTTTTTTTTTAAACAGAAATTCAAATAAAAAAAGGAACAAAGATTGTTTTGGAGGTTGAAGTTTACGCTACTAGGGGAATCCTGGTTAGTTTCTTGGTGCCCTTGGTTAAAGACTAACTTTAATAAAATTCTGTCCGATTTATGAAATCGTATTGTTTAATTAAAAATATAAACATTTCGGACCAGTTATTTCCAGCGTTTCTTTTCCTCCGCTTACTGATATGCTTAAGTTCAGCGGGTTGTCTCGTCTGATCTGAACTACTGTATTAAGGAACAGCCTATAAAATAAAAATACACAAGGATGCACAGAAAACATGTACCTTTAAATTTGCCCTGATAAAACTATTTTCCATCAACTTAATAAAAAGAGTTTGAGGTTACAAATTATAATTACATTGAACTTAAGCAATTACATATGCTTAAGTTCAGCAGGTTGTCTCGTCTGATCTGAGGTCGTATTCGAGATTGGTTGTGGTGTGGCCTTCCTTCCCAGAGAGTTAACAAGTGTCTGCTGAAATATGTTTTAAATGATTTACACTTTGTTAGTGATTCAGCCTAAGTATTACAGCAAGTAAGGGGGTTGATATCACTTCTGGACATTCAAATGATCACAAGTCTGAAGTTTCTACGCTAAAAGAGTCTAGACACGCACACGCACATTTTTCATAAGCACTCGCCACGTTATGAAATATTGTCATGGCCAATATTGTCAAGAGCCAACAATACTCCAGCCGAGGTCTGTTTTTTGAGCAAAAGGCTCCTCATCTCTGCCTGACACAACTTCTCTGGGTAACAGGGCTTTAATGCAGGGCAATCTGCCTTCCAATGTGCTCCCATGCTTTTGGTTCAACAAAGGAACCCAACCGATGAAATGAATGAACAAAGACCGCAAGAGAAAAAGCGCGATTGTGGAGCTATTGACCCGACATCATGTGTGGGTGTAGTTTTCTATAGAAGTTTACATGTCCCTTAAATTAAAGAAAAGAAAAGAAAAAGGAAATGATCATTCATGAACCAGTCCCATCAGGAGGTGGTTTCCTTTATATAATCTGCCCTCCGTCTGTACGTATACACACAAGAGGGAAAAGCTGGGCTTTTCCCTCTTCGCTCGCCGCTACTAGCGGAATCCTGGTTAGTTTCTTTTCCTCCGCTTACTGATATGCTTAAGTTCAGCGGGTTGTCTCGTCTGATCTGAGGTCGTATTCGAGATTGGTTGTGGTGTGGCCTTCCTTCCCAGAGAGTTAACAAGTGTCTGCTGAAATATGTTTTAAATGATTTACACTTTGTTAGTGATTCAGCCTAAGTAATACAGCTACAGAAGTTATATCAAGGTCAAATAACACTTATGATTTGTTCAAACCGAAGAAAACTGCATGACAGTACAGACTCTCCACCTTGAAAGATTTAACATAATAGTAAGATAGAAGTAACATAATAAATAATAAATAAATAAAGAAAATACGTTCAACATTTCGTTCACTCACTACATTCATGTCGTCACTGTTACGTATTTTAAGAATCTAAACTACCCACACATAGACCCAATGAAGCAGGACCAAACATATAAGCCGTAAATACTATACATAGCCACTAGGGGAGCAAGACCTTATTGAAGGCGGCTCCACCACAGAAGGCATCACCTGAAGAAGCCGAAGCCACCACGCCCACTTGACGGTCTCTTACCTGTGCACACTAGGTGAAGGGGCCAGAGATTTTCAGCGACACCCGTGGACATTCACGGGCCTCTGCCCGTGGCTGAAAGTAGCCAGTTATTATCTCTCACACGTGTTCGACACGACTCCTAGACTTTCGTTCCATAGCCAGTTACCATACCGAAACATGCCTACTTTAACAATAAAGTCAGTTAAAAGCTATAAGACTTGAACCTTTCCTTTAAGAAACTCAGCATCACACACTATACCGTTAACTTAGTGCCATTGTATGCCTAAAAAATAGTAAAAGAAAATAGTATGCCTTAAAATAGCGGTACAAATATGTAAAGTGCGGAGCATTGCATTACATGTGGACGTCATGGATTAATACTGTCGGAACTAGTGGATTTATTTTCAAGTCAGAGTTAAGTATGGTGACTGCTTTGGGATAGAAACTGTTTATGAATCTTGTGGTGCGTGTTCTGATGGACCTGTAACGTTTCCCTGAGGGCAGCAGTTCAAACAGATAGTTGGCAGGGTGGTATGAGTCTTTCATAACGTTGTGTGTCTTCTGCAAGCATCGGGAGTTGAAGATGGTGTCCATGGTAGGTAGCTGTTGGTTGATGATGTTTTGGGCGGTTTTAATAATCCTCTGCAGTGACTTCCTGTCTGCAGCAGAACTGCTACCGTACCAGGGCAGGATTCCATAGGTGAGCACACTCTCGATGGAGCAGCGATAGAAGGACCTTAGGTACTGTTGTGGGAGATTGACTTTCCTGAGTGTGCGGAGAAAGTACAGCCGCTGCTGTGCTTTCTTAACTATTGCTGTTGTGTTTATTGCCCATGATAAGTTCTCTGGGATGTGTATGCCCAAGAATTTGAAGCTGGACACCCTCTCCACCGTCTCCCCGTTGATGTGTAGTGGTGTGTGTGTGTCCTGCTTCTTCCTGTAATCAATGATCAGTCATTTTGTTTTTTTTGATGTTGAGGCTCAGGTTGTTCTCTGAGCACCACTCTGTCAGCCTTTGAACCTCCTCTCTGTAATTGGCCTCATCACCTTTGGTGATCAGACCCACCACAGTTGTGTCATCTGCGAATTTCACTATGGTGTTGGTAGTGTGAGATGGGGCACAGTCATGTGTGTACAAGGAGTAGAGTAAAGGGCTCAGTACACAACCCTGTGGGGCCCCTGTGCTGAGTGCGAGTGGGCGAAAGGTGCGGCCCCATTCTGCAATATAGGATATTGATTGTACAGGTACTTTCCAGGCGACGTCACCTTTTAGCATTGGCTCAGCTCGCTTGGAACCTAGAGCGAGGCGGTACTAAAAAAAGCAGCCACTTCAGGTACCAGATACCATGTTTTCACAGTGGAAACGCAAAAAATGCGAGCCGAGTCGCGTCGAGCTGGTAACATGCAGTGGAAAAGCGGCATAACCGTTCAGTAGTTCAGTTCAGTTCTATATATTTATTATTCGTGTTAGGGTTAGGTTGGGGAGCATAAGACTCAAAGAAGCTTTGGGCATAGATTTTCTCGTTAGTGCTCCTCATTTGGTGCCTCATAAGGCTAAAGATTAAGGTTAGGGGTCGGGATAGCCACTCGGGTTAAGGTTAGGGAATAAGGCTAAAGGTTAAGGTTAGGATTTAGATAAGTGGTAGGGATAGCCACTCGGGTTAAGGTTAGGGAATAAGGCTAGAGGTTAAGGTTAGGATTTAGATAAGTGGTGGGGATAGCCACTCGGGTTAAGGTTAGGGAGGAAAGGATTTAGATAAGTGGTAGGGATAGCCACTCGGGTTAAGGTTAGGGAATAAGGCTAAGGGTTAAGGTTAGGATTTAGATTTAGATAAGTGGTAGGAAAAAGTCTAAAGAAAATAGTTCCATACACTGCATAACCCCAGGAAATGTTAAAACAATTACAAAATAACCTGCACCTCATACATAGCATAGCATCAGGTAATTTAATATTGTTTAGTTTTAAATAAAGCAAGAAAAACGATAGTTATGTTATTATAACTCTAGTTCTATGATTGTAGGCGTAGCCGTCTAGGCTTCGCCTTATGGGCTTGTCCCGTGCGCGCGCCTGCGCGCGCTGAAAATTCAAACTATGCACCTATCAGCGTGGGCACCGCCCACATTTCCCACGGTATCGTGTCTATATAACGCGGTGTATACCGTCGCTCATCCTCCACGCTTTTCTTTCAGCATTTGGAGGGTACAGCAGGTGGGAAACTAGACGGCTACGCCTACAATCATAGAACTAGAGTTATAATAACATAACTATCGTTCTATTTCATGTAGGCTACGCCGTCTAGGCTTCGCCTTATGGGCTAAGGTGAAGCTGCGAGCGGAGCCCGATCAATGTACTCCTGCTGGACCCCAGTCAAAACGACCTAAGTCACCAGAGCACATTAAGACTCAAAAAGCCAAGGAAGTGTAAAACACAACAGCTTTATAAAAACTAATTCCTCCTAGATCAAGCAAGGCAATGATCAAGGGAGAAAAAAGTGAGTCTGTAAAGACTCCGGCTCTATTCCGTGCTTCATGGAACCCATGAAAAGGAAAAGAAAACCAGAGCAACACGGTTTCCATTAGGTCCGCTACCACCGGGGGCGGAGCTACGGAATTCGGCTCTTCAATAATGGGACTCTCTCGGCCGTTTCTTATTTGAAGAAAACGGCGGGAGTGCCTCACTGGTAAACAAAACCACCAGACAATTGGCGAGCCAATAGAAAACCCCCTAGCCTTGTTTTTCATTTGAAAAAAGGTGGGAGAGTAAGAGACTGGTAATCAAGACCAACTCGCCAGCCGGCGAGAGGAAATCCAACCACGCCGCTTTAAAGAACATGTCTATATTCTTAAGCCGTAAAAGGGGTCCCGGACTCTAGCACAGAGTTGCCGAGTGAGCCCCTGGACATGTCTAACATGTAAAAACGGACAAAGGGGCCGGGGGAAGACCAAGACGCAGCCGCGCAGATGTCTTCCACCGAAACGCCCTTGAGTAGAGCCGTTGAAGCGGCCACGCTCCGTGTGGAGTGAGCTTTAACGCCCAACGGTGGCGCCAAGCCCTGCCGAGAGTAGGCTAGGCAAACACCCTCACATACCCAGCGAGAAAACCGCTGCTTAGAGAGAGCGCGGCCCCTGCTAGCGTCGCTATAACACACAAACAACTGTTGTGTGGAGCGGAACGCTGCCGAGCGATTCACGTACATAGCCAACGCCCGAACCGGGCACAGGAGATGCAACTCCGCCTCCGCCTCACTAGAATGAGGCGGGGGGTGAAAAGCCTTAAGCACAATATCCCTCGACCGAAAAGAACTATTAATGTTCTTCGGGAGGAACGCAGGATTAGGTCTGAGCAACGCGAAGGAGCTGTCCTCGTTTAGCAACAAGCAACTCGGGCTGACAGACAGAGCGGTTAGCTCACCGGCCCGCTTGGCAGAAACCAAGGCCAACAAGAGCGCCGTCTTGAATGACAGGGCATCCAAAGGGGCCTGGGAGAGAGGCTCGAAAGGATCCCTGGACAATCCGCGCAACACGGTGGGGAGATCCCAGCGTGGTGTAAGCACGCGTGAAACAGGCCTAACCCGTCTAGCCCCACGCAAGAATCTCTTGACCAGTGGATGGCTGAAGATCGGTCCACCATCACAGCCTGCATGGCCAGCCGAAACGGCTGCCGCATAGACCTTGATAGTGGAGAAGGCCAAACCTTTTTCCAATAAGTTTTGCAGAAACGAAAGCACGCTTCCCACCTCGCATTGAGATGGGACAGCGTGGTTCGTCTCACACCAATTAGAGAAGGCGCACCACTTCGCCGCATAGAGGGAAGAAGTAGAAGGCGCACGAGCACTCTGAATAGTGTTGATAACCGTCTCAGGCAAACCTTTGCCCTGCAGGATCGACCTCTCAGGAGCCAAACCAACAGCCGTCCCGAGACATCGGGCGGGTGGTGCACCGTCCCGTGGGCCTGTGAAAGCGCATCCGGCCTGAATGGTACTGGCCAAGGCGCCGACCGCGAGAGCGCGGCAAGCTCTGGAAACCACAGAGCTGCACGGTTCTCCGGGGCCACTAATATCAGGGACAGTCTCTCCTGTCTGACCCGTTCCAGAAGAGGAAGGATCAGCTGGAGCGGGGGAAACGCATACAAGAGAGTCCGCGGCCAAGGTGTGTGTGCCAACGCATCTACCCCCAACGGGGGAAGATCCCGAGGGCTGAGGGAGAACCACCACCTGCAGTGCGTGTTCTCCCGGGACGCGAAGAGGTCCACCTGCGCTGTCCCGAACCTCTGCCAGATCAGTCTGACAATGTCGGGATGTAACCGCCACTCGTCTCGGCGGGGACCGCCTCGAGACATGAGGTCCGCCCCAAAGTTCTGGGCGCCCGCGATATGCAGGGCTCTCAGACTGCGGAGATACTGATGAGCCCAAAGCCAGAGCTCGACCGCCTTTCGGTGGAGAGCAGGGGAGCGGACTCCCCCCTGTCTGTTGATGTACGCCGCCGCCGACATGCTGTCTGTCCTGATCAGAACGTGGCGGCCGCGCACCAGGTGAAAGAAATGCAACAGCACTTTCCTCACAGCGTCGAGCTCCAACACATTTATGTGTGCTGTAGGGGGCGTGCGCCACTCGTCTCCGACCGAGTGAGAGAGGCACGTTCCTCCCCAACCCGTCAACGAGGCGTCCGTGAAGACCACTACGTAGGACGCCACCCTGCCCAGTGGAACACCCTTGAGAAGGGCGGAGGGTCCTTTCCAATATTCCAGGTCTGGCGACACCGAACGGGGGACGAGGAGCACCCTGAGCTTGTGTCGCCTGGGGTCCAACCGTTGGCGAGCAAACCACCGCTGGAGTCTGCGCATAAAAAGCAGACCCAGGGGGACCACGGGGTGGGCAGCTGCCATCAGCCCCAACAGGCGCATGGTGGACAGTGCGGTCACGTTTCTGCGAACGTGAAAACGGGAGAGCGCCGACAGGATGGCGTCTCGCCGAGGAGGCGAAAGCATCGCAGTCATGGTGGCTGAATCTAGGCAAAGCCCCAAGTAGACTGTCTGCCGGCTGGGGAGCGGGGAGCTCTTCTCCCAGTTGATGGCAAAACCCAGGAAGGAGAGATGGTTTATCACCAACATGGTGTCCCTTCTCGCGGTCTCTTCTGAGTTGCTCAGAATAAGCAGATCGTCTAGGTAGAAGAGAATCCTCTTTCCCTGACGTCTGAGCAGTTCCAACGCCGTCTCCACACACTTCGAGAAGGTGCGCGGCGCCAGGGAATAGCCGAACGGCAGACACTGGTACTCGTACGCCATCCCCATAAAGGCAAAGCGGAGAAACTTCCTGTGCGCCTGCCGAACAGGGACGTGGAAGTAAGCATCCTTGAGATCCAGGGATGTGAACCAATCGTCCTCTCTCACACACCGGAACAATGCTCCGACCGTGAGCATTCTGGACTTCCTCGTGGCAACGAATCTGTTGAACACGCGAAGATCCAGAATAGGTCTCATTTCCCCTGACTTCTTGGAAACCAGGAAGTAGCGGGAATAAAAACCTAGGTGAGACTCGTGGGGGGAAACGACAGTGATGGCCCCCTTTACCAAGAGACGTGCCACCTCTGCTGCCAGAGCCGTGCTCGCAGCCGGGTCCCGTAGCGTGGTCTCCACCAACCCCATAAAGGGTGGGGGACGACGCTTGAACTGTATGGGATGGCCCCATCTCAACGTGGTGTCCAACCACGATGGCAGAACGCACCGCTCTTGCCAACACGCATAGCGGTTGGAGAGAGGGCGAGCCGACAGCTGAGGAAGACCGTCCAGGAATAACCCGTATTCCTCTGCCCCTACCGCCTTCACACTGCGTGTGGACCAAGGGGGGCTTCCCACGAAAGGGAGGAGGCTCAGCGAGCGTAGGAGACGTACCACAACTAGCAGTTGTAAAAACAACGAGCTGTCTAGACGTCGCGCTCGTGCCCGCTGAACAGGGAGCGAGCCGTCCGGCCGCAGCACCTGTGCGCATGCGCTGTCCGCAGGCTGTAGCCACAGCGCGCGGACCCATCTCCTCACCTATAATGTGGGGAACCAGGAGACCGTGCAACGAGTCTCTGATCCGTCCACGAGGCTCCAAGGGACGCCGCTTCTTAGAAGCAGGTGAACCAGAGGCCATGTGAACACGCCGTCCGACCGCCACCCTACAGCCACCGGGCTGAGAGGGGGAAAGAGGCAACATGGAGGAGCGCACCACAAGCGTAGGGCGCAGGTGGCCTGGGGAATATCGCTCTTTAGGTACCATGTACTGCCGTTCGGCCGAACAGTCTTTACTCTTTTCTTTAATAGGGAAAGAAAAAGTAGGAGCAAGCGTACGGAACTTCCCGGTCCGTGGCGCTGCTGCTCTCCCCGTGCGCGGCGGCTGCGGCTGCTGCACCGGGGCTGGAGTCGGAGGCGGCCCCATGGAACGCTGGGACCGGCCTAGACCCCGCTTCCTCTCAGCCTGCTGGCGGGAGGAGCCCGTGAGAATCGTCCCGAACCGGGAACGATCCTCACGGACTGACTGCTGGTGCGCGAGCACCTCGGAGAACCTGGGACCAAATAGGCCATCCGGCGCTAGTGGACCCTGGACGAGGCTGGCCCGCTCTCGTTCCGGCACCGCAGTGTGGGAGAGCCATATGACCCTTTGAATCATGGTAGCCCACGCCATATGCTGGCCGGCCGAAACGGCTATCGGCTGGCATAACTGGAGGATGGCGCTGGAAAAGCGGGAAACCGCCAGCCATCTCGCGGCTTCCTCCGGGCCGTAGGCCTCCCTGTCAGCCGACAAGGAGACCATGGCAGAGGAGAGCAGGGCGATGTTGTTGACCGCCGCCGCGGATTGAGAGGCACAAACGAACACCCTGTCCGTTAGGCCGACAATCTGCTTCTGGAGGCGGTCGGGGGGCAGCGGCTTTTCGTTAAGGAGCCATCCGGCGCCCGGACAGAGAAGCGCTGCCAGGGGAGGCTCCAGACGAGGGATCCCCCTCGCCTGAGCATCGGCCCACCCCTCCACGTTGGTGAAATCCATGTAGGATCTTACCGGAGCCTTCAGGGTCGAAGGGTCCTCACCGGCAGCAATAAACAAGTGCTGCAAAGGCGGGAACAAGGGGCACTGGGTAACCCGCCGGGAAAAAGATGGGGTGCGAAAGCACTCGCCCTGCATATCGTCAGATACGGGGGCGAGAGGCGGGGCCGGCATGGGAATCCCTTTGATGGCCGCCGCCTCACCCATGATCTCCCGGAAGAGATCGGTCATCCGGCGCGGACCCTCGTGTTGTATGACGGTGGCGGTTGTAACCCGAGAGCGGGAAAAACCGGACGCCGAGTCGCCGTCCAGGGAGGCGTCGATGATGCCATCGTCGACGTCAGGTCCGAATAGGTCGATGGCGTCAGCCATTTCCACCGCAGGGGAAAAGAAGAGATGCCTGGAGAGGATCCCCTCTTCAGGCAGCTCCCGGCAGGCGACACAGGAGACGGGGGCCGCCATAGCAGCCGCGGCGTGGTCGGCGCCGAGGCACCAAAAGCACGCCAAGTGCCCGTCACCCGGTGCCAGGGAGGCGGGACAGGAGGCGCATAGGAGTCCTGAAAAGGACCTAGCTCTAGGAGCGCTCTCAGGTGGCCCTGAAAAGGGCCGTTTGTCCGCGGCCTCGCCCGAGCCGCTGCCACCGGCTTGGGAGATCCGTGTTGAAGTTCTCATCTTCTTAATAGTAGTTCTCAATTTCTCGCTGATAAGCACAAGTGCTGAAAGAAAAGGGAGGATGAGCGACGGTATACACCGCGTTATATAGACACGATACCGTGGGAAATGTGGGCGGTGCCCACGCTGATAGGTGCATAGTTTGAATTTTCAGCGCGCGCGGGCGCGCGCACGGGACAAGCCCATAAGGCGAAGCCTAGACGGCGTAGCCTACATGAAATAGAACTTGCCCCAGATTTATCCTTCGCCTTCGTTGGTCATTTTGGTATGATAACTATGAAGTCGAAGGGAGGGAATAGTATCTAACGTGTGTGAGAGAAATATAGTAGAGCTACTTCAAGATCCAGGCTCTCTGTGGGTCTGGCTATGTGTTCTGCCCTCCAATCTCTCGGTCGACTTTTATAGGGTCAAGTGGGCGTGGCCAACGTGACGTAATGGTTCCTCCCTCCTCGCCTGTTTAATGGTGTTTGATCCCGCTTCCTAGTGGCTATGTGAGGGTTATGCAATTTGTGTGTTAGATCCTGCTTCCTAGTGGCTATGTGGGGCAGTTTATGTGCTTAAAATCCGTAACAATATCATTCTAAATAAATACAAAATGGTTTTAGGGGTGGGTTTAGGGAATAAAGCTAAAGGTTAGGTTTAGGATTAAAAACATACTTTTTAAATTTTAAATGTTGAAGGGTTTAGGTTTAGAGAGAGTGAGAAGAGTGGTTGGGGGGAAAGGGTGGGGAGTCAGAGGTAAGGAGGTGTGGGATGTCTGTCCCTACATTCTCCCCTGCCTTTCTGGGCATCTCTGATATCCTATTCACATCTCAAACCCAGAGGGCAGAGGGGTGATAGGACGTTGAAGGGTTTAGAGTTAGAGAGGGTGAGAAGAGTGGGGTAAGGGAGAGTGGGGAGTTGTATGGACTAAAATGTCCTGTAGGTTTTTATTACGGCGGTAGGACATTAGTATTTTAAAAGAAGCGAGTGGGGCGGTTTGAGGTATGGCAGAATTAAAATGTTGCTTTATAGCTTGCTTGAGGGGGCCTAGTTGTCGCGAAAATGTAGTAATTAATGGAATTAACTTTTGTTCTGTGTTCTTTTTTTCAGGGAGAACGGGCCGGCCTGGCTGGAAGAGGGCGGTCACTTCCCCTTTAATAGTCCGAAGAAAACGTTTGGAATAGCCGCGGGGTCTAAGGGCCTTAAAGGGTCCTGGTGGCCTCCTCTACGTGATGAGGTAGAAAGCAGATGCGGTGGAAACGGATTAGTTGGGACTTGATGATGGAGCTGAAAGTATGCCGGGGATGGTAACTGGTGTTAAATAATAAGGAATGCCTGTCAGTGTCTTTAAAATAAACCTTGGTTGCTAATGTTTTGTGTCCATCCTTCGTGTCTGTGAAGAAAACTACTGTGTCTAGGAAGGGGACCTGTTGGAGATGGAGAGTGTGTTTGAGTTTGATACGGGGGTGGTGTGAGTTAAGGATATGTATAAAATGGTTAAATTCCGTTTCTGATTCGTCCCAGAGGCCAAAGATATCATCTAAGTAACGGAAATAGACTAGGGGGCGTGACGGGCATTTAAGGAATGCAGATTCCTCCCAGTCTGCCAGATAGATGTCTGTGTAGGCCGGTGAATATTTCCTTCCCATTGCGCAGCCGCATATTTGTAGAAAGAAGGATTTATCAAATAAAAAGTTGTTGCGGGTAAGGGTCATTTCTAAAAACTTAAATAAATAAATGTGTCGGGACGAGATGAATCCGGTGACGAAGACAATGCTTTCTTCACAGCCTCGAGGCCCAGGACAGTGTCGACGTTCGTGTACAAGGAGTCAACGTCGATTGAAAAGATAAACGTGTTATCAGGGACGGTGAGATTCTTCAACTTGTTGACAAAGGTGTATGTGTCCTTAAGGTAGCTCGGGTGAGTGTGAGATAGGGGGTTAATGTAAAAGTCTATGAACTCCGCCAGGTGGTATGATTCGGAGCCACAGTCGCTAACTATGGGGCGTCCTGGAGGAACCACGAATGGAACAGTCCAATTCTCTGGGGGTTTATGTATTTTGGGGAGAAGGTAAAATAATCTCGCCCGAGGGAGATCCGGGCCGTATAGATAGTGTGCCTGTTTTGCGCTGATGAGATGCTTTTTCCTCATCTGGTCAATTAAAAGCCTAACCATTGTCTGAGTCTCAAGGTACATTGGATCCGTGAGAGGGCGATAGTAGACCGGGTCATTAAGTTGACGTGTCGCCTCCAGAATGTAATTAGTACGATCCTGTATTACAATTTGCCCTCCCTTATCCGCCGGTTTAATAATAATCTCATGGTGAGATTTTAGTTTGTTGAGGGCCTGTTGTTGATGGACAGTAATATTGGCCTCCCCTACAGGACGTCGAGGTCGGAGGTCATGGAAGGAGCGGAGGTCCTGAACGATGAGCGGTGTTATATTTAAAATAATCGAGAATTTTTAACCGTCTGTGGTAAGTATGTAGATCTCGTCTCAACAGGTCACGGTCTGGGAGTGACGGTGTCGTGATGAAGGTGAGGCCTCGTTCGAGGATCTCCTGTTCTGACGGGGACAGATGAAGAGCAGAAAGGTTAGTGACTTTAGATATTGAGGACGGAGGGGACGGCGCTGCGCCTGGTGGTCTGGCTATAAATCCAGCTGGCTTAGCCAGTCGTCCAGCATAGACTTTGTTGTCTCTGGAGTCCAATGAATATTGTCATGGACAGTCTGGAATTTAAGCGTCGACATTGTGTTGAGATAACCAGCACGTGAGTCAACGTCCTCGATATTATCTCTAATAAAGTCGTTAAAAGCCTTGACACAACGGAGTTGGGTGGCGGATAGCCTGATAGATACCGTTATGAGGGGAATTGCAATGCGAGCCTGGGGGAATGTTTCTCTGGCCGTCCTAATTAAACGTCGGGTGTCCTTAATTATTGTGATAGCTGTCTGTTGTCTAAGGCAGTTGTTTATGCCGATAGACAATACGATAAGCTTAGTGTCCGATCTGGGAGATGTTTGTTTCTGCAAGATGGCTGTTAGATGTCTTAATGTGGCTCCTGGAAAGCTATCTATCTGGATGTCGTCCATTTTTCTTTTTGGGATGCGGGCCAAGTTGGAATCGCCCGTGATAATCATGTGTTTTCTAATAGACAGGGACCACATAGTGGCTTTGCGGTTCGTAGGGGGGGTGTATGCAGGGCTGGTGGTAGGAAACACTGAGCAGGGGAAGAGAAAAGGGAAGGAGAAGTCGGGGTTTGGCGACTCGGACCTTTCCCCACTGGGGCAAGGGCAACATCAGCAGGAGTGGTCAGAGGAGGCGTGAGAGGGCAAGGGTGAATCTCCACGCAACCTGTGAGTGAGTCAGAGTTCTGAATTGAGCCATTCTTAGTGATGATTATCTTGTTCCTTGTCATGGAAGGTAACACCGCCTGACCAGGTGGTGGAGTGGTCAGCGCCGGCGAGGAGGACGACGGGCAGAGCCGTTTCCGGGTCGCGTCACCTGTAGGGGAGAGACGGCTGGGTCTAGGGGTTGAGGAAGCGAGAATGGTGACTGGGGGCTCGGGGTCCGGCGTGGGAGATCCAAGGCTCGTCTCCAGGACGCCAGGAGGCTCAATGACTGCCGAGGTGGTCCGCACCGGTGGGACGACCGGAGGAGGACGTGGCCTGGTCACTGGTAAGCGCTGTGGGCGTTGTGGTAGCGGGACGCGGCTAGGTCGCGGTGGTTGAGGGGCAGATGTAGGAAAATGCAGGGTTAAGTTAGGGCATAGAGGGTAAGAAGGGACGGAATAGTTAGTGGCCTGGACTGTAGCATTACAGTTTTTCTCAGTCGCTTTGGTACATTTCTCAGATCAGAATTGAAATTTGCAAAGTAGTAAGTGCATTTCTCAAAACAATGTGTTCAAATAGCAAAACACCATGGATTAACTGCAAAAGCCAGCCTCTTGCTCAAAATCCTTAGTTCATCTCTCAAAAGTAAATATCTGTTTCAATGAACATGTCAGTGCCATCAGAATGACAAGTCCTTGTGTCATTGTCTACGGATAAGACAGTCAAATTGCTTAGTCATGTGGTCAATATAACAGTGTACTCTGGAGGGATGTTCTGTAAACTATGGCTAAAGTTTTGAAGACAATTATTGTAAATTGTAAGTTACGCCTTAGTAGTGTATGTGGGAGATTGATTGCAAGAGATTGGACAAGATTCACATTTACGCTTTGACTGTTTGTGCTGTAATTTGTTGACAGACCATGTCATTGCTAGAAATGTGAACATAGGAAAATCTCCTTAGGGTAAACTGTACACACATTGCTGTAGGAATTACAGTGCAGTCATCCTACAACTCCTGACGTTCCTGTCTGTTGGGCCACAAATTCTCAGACAATGTAACATTGTGTTGTGTCCAGCTATATACTTGCCAGTTCATGGTTCAGGAGATGCACCTTTGAGCTATTCCAGTACTGGTTGATCTAACACTTCAAAGATTTCCCTTCTTTAGGGAAAGTCAAGATTCACCTGGTAGCATTTGACCAATTCAGGACAGATATAGAAAAAAGAACAAAAAAAAGAGTCTAATGCCAGTGTATAGAAATGTATAGAAATAGGCTTGACATATTATGACAACTTGTTCAACCATTTTGCATGTAAAGACTTATGCAATGAACTAATACCTAAATGTTGTGGGGGTGAGACTATTCCATAGAGACCATTACAATACATTTTGATCAACATGATATAAGCAATTGATAATGTAGGAAAGAACAGAGAATTGTACATAATCATGTGCATGGATGAACCAAAGCATTCGCAACGTGTTCAAATAAATGAGAAACTGTTTTTTTCATGTGCACAAGTGACACACTGATGTGAAGATTGAACAGGTAGTTTTGAGTATTTCAATTCTGATCTGAGAAATGAACCAAAGCGACTGAGAAAAACTGTAAGGTGTTTCGATGCTTGAAAGGTGCCATAGTGGACTGTGGTCGTCTGGGAAGCGGTGGAAAGGCCCCAAGGTCCGAGAGGAGCAGCGGAGTGGCAGGCGGTGGCGGATCCGGGGCCGACAGCAGCAGCCGTAGTGCGGAGATGGAAGACGGAGTAAGGCGTCTGCCATAACGCTGGTGGGCCCACCGAAGGGCTCTGTCGAGGGCCTCATTGTTAAATGGCCCCAGGTTAGTACAGATCTTTGCTATAGTATGTGTATGATGTTGTATTAAGGTCTTTAAATTTATAATCATGTACTCCATTGTGCTCTCTTCTATTTGGTTTAAGACCAGATCGTCAGGTGCCGCCGGTTTGATGAATGCTGTAAGTTGAGCTACCTTCCTAGCCATCCCTAATGGTGGGATACCTGTTCTAATGGATTCTTCTAGAATTTCTGTATGATGAATTGATTGTAATATTTGAAAATAATGTTTGATTAATTTGGGGTCTAGATCGGTTGAAGGACTCGTCCCGACCGGAGTCAATTTTATGTGTTTCTGTGGGTCTGTAAGGTGAGTGGGCCTACCCAATAGGCTAAACTTATTTCTAAAATCATTAGCCATTTCGTTATAAGATAAAATGGAATGAAAATAAAAAAGGCCTAGGACTATTGTTTAAAAAGAACCAACATAGAGAAAAGAAGGAAAAGATAAAAGAGAGATGTAAAATCAACTAAATTAGAATAAGTTTAAAACCAAAGCTTGCAAAAGATGGAGATTAAAACAATAGATGCAGAACAATAGAACAATAGTTATAATCATAAGATGAACAAAGAATGTAAAATAATAATAATGTCATAACCGGTCAGCTGGTGCAATGTCTTTTAGCTAGGAGGCATGGTTAGCTTAGCAAGAATAAAATCGATTTCCCCAATCGGTTCCGTCGAGTAGTCTTTAGCTGTGAGGTAGGCTGTGCTTGGGTTAGGTGACAGGATGGTGCCATGCCGTAATTCCGACGCCTCATTGTTCCGACATCGCAATGTTCCGAAATATTTCCCATTAGATCGACATGTCACTATTCCGACGGTTCAATGTTCCGAAAACGAAACCCATTGGTCCGAAGGTCCGTTAGTCCGACTTTTCGAAAAGGAGGCGCATTAGGCCGACGGTTCAATATGCCGAATAGGAAAAATAGTTTTATACCTCGCTCGCTCCCTCTCCCTCTCTCTCTCAACCTCACTCTCACTCTCTCTCTGTCTCCAAAATACAACCTAGGCCTACATATCACGTTCACGATGAATTTTGGAGGGCAAAAAGACAACGCTTCACTTCATTTCGACACGGTGTTGCAGCACCATGGACAGAGAGCGGAGGTCTAATTCTCAACACGGGCACGAACACACACACACACACACACACACACACACACACACACACACACACACACACACACACACACACACACACACACACACACAGAGTGAGAGTGAGGGAGCGAGCGAGGTATAAAACTCTTTTTCCTATTCGGCATATTGAACCGTCGGCCTAATGCGCCTCCTTTTTGAAAAGTCGGACTAACGGACCTTCGGACCAATGGGTTTCGTTTTCGGAACATTGAACCGTCGGAATAGTGGCATGTCGATCTAATGGGAAATATTTCGGAACATTGAGACGTCGGAACAATGAGGCATCGGAATTACGGGCAGGCCCCGACAGGATGTCGTTGATATTGTAGAATATCCCAAAAACTGATTACAGTCCAAAGTTAAAAAAAGCTGAACACGTAGATGTCTCTGTACTCACCAGCCAAAAAAGCATTTGAAGGAGATTCGATTAAAACCAAAGGGAATGAGGTAATTTCCACAGGTGTTAAAAAAGTATAAAGTTTAATCGCTCCAAAATGCAGGTTGACCAAGTAAAAACAGGCTTTGTTTAAAAGTAAGTTAAAACAAACAAAGTAAAAGAATTTAAATAAGTACATCCAAATTAAAAACTCCAAAGTTGCTAAAACAACAGTTCACCAGAATAACTGACTTTACATCCACAGAAATAGAGAGCGTTCCTAACGTTTCACCCGGTTAGGCTTCGTCAGAGGAAGGGTTAGGGTAAGGGCTACTTACCACTTTTGGAAAACGCTTTTTTTTAGATAGTTCGGGCATACAGACCGGCGACTACCCTCGGCTAGGTCTAGGCCCAGCGGACTTGCTCAAGAAATGTGGCGCCCCTAGCGTTTTTTTTGAGTACTGCAATTTCGATTTTAAAACTTTAAAGTGAAGCGTTTTTTTTTTACAGAGGGGCGTGGAAATTCTGAATAGTGCCAGTGGTAGCCCTTGGGCCCCTCTCCATACCCTAGAAATTTGGCGCCCCTAGTGGCAACTTTTTTTAACATGGGAAAACAGCTAAAATCGATCTCACGGGAGCAGGGGGAGGGGCGTGGGAACAAGGTTCCTATGGGTGGTAGGAATTGATGAGGCCGACGTCTGCAAAAATGTGGCCGCCTGGTGACTTGTTTTGGTATAGAAAATCGCATTTTAAGTTTTCCACTAAACGCGGGTAAAAGGGGTGTTAACAATATTTTTAGTGGAAGGCATTTAGTGTGGAAGGTTCCCTGGGCTCCGTCGACAGGTGTGCGAAGTTTTGGAGTTGTAGCTAACTTCCTTCACATAGTTGCCATTGACCCCCAATGTAAAGATTTTGTGAAAATTTTGTGAAAATAAAGTGTGGAGTGAAAAAAAAGTTCCCACAGAAAGTGTCTAGGAGCACGTTTCAGGGCATTTTGAGTCGTTTGGTGGTGGTCTGTGGTCCACCACTAGTTGGCGCTATCACGCCCAACGATTATGGGTGAGTAGCTGGGCTCGTTCCGACCCTGAATCTGCAGGAATTATGTTTCTAGCCCCTTCCTAGGCCGAGAGAATTACTTAAAACCAATCCAAATAAATAGGGTTAGGGTTAGGAAATGTCATCAATTATTTTTTTTCCACCACTAGTTGGCGTAATCGCGCCCAACGATTATGGGTGAGTAGCTGGGCTCGGTCCGACCCTGAATCTGCAGGAATTATGTTTCTAGCCCCTTCCTAGGCCGAGAAAATAACTTAAAATCGATCCAAATGAATAGGGTTAGGAAATGTCAGCAATTAATTATTTCTCAACCACTAGTTGGTGCAATCGCGCCCAACGATTATGGGTGAGTAGCTGGGCTCGGTCCGATCCTGCATCTGCAGGAATTATGTTTTCTAGCCCCTTCCTAGGCCGAGAAAATAACTTAAAACCGATCCAAATCAATTGACGTATGTTTAGGTTATTAAAAGTAGAAGGGAGATAGGTAGAGGCTTGAAAAAAAATGTTGAGAGTGTTTTAGAGCCCCCTGAGTCAGTCTGCACTGAGCCCGACGTAATTTTCCCCCAAATAGATTTCCCCCCATTGACAATGCATGGAGAGGCTAACCCTGAGCCTTAGAGAAAGGCCATTGGGCTTGGCATAGCAAAATCCTACAGGTAAGTAAGGTAAGCACAGTTAAGTAAGGTAAGCACAGTTAAGGCGAGACACGGCAGGCAAAATCATTGATTTTTCAGTCACTGGTCAATTTTGATATTTTGGGCTATTTTGCACCATTAACATTTAATGTTTCGCACAAAAGAAAGAAAAATGTCAAAACGAAACATTTAGGTGTTTGTTTTATTATAGTTTGTCAACTTGCGCCTCTGAATTTTACAGAAAATTCACCAAACGTTTGCTTTATTACGCACCGTTTCAAATTACAGCCGGTCTCTGTCATATGTGTTCCGTGGTATCATTGGAAAGCACTCGATCTGCTGCACAACATAAAACTGATATCTGATTGGCTGGACTCGATTTCCGACCGGACGATTGGTTCGAATGTATCACGTGGTATGCTCTCAAGCTTGGTTGGCTTTTGCCATAAGAATCTTTCAAGGCCGTTTTCTCAAAATGAGTGAATAAATGAGTTTTTCCATTTTTAGGTGCACATTTCTCAGCCTATGTAGAACCTAGGTACACCACACTTCCCAGTTTCACACATAGCATTGTTATGAAGACATCTACACATGGATTTATTTATAAATTGTTCCTGGCCAGATTTATGGGTCATTTTACCTGGAAATCATGGCGAAAATAGGGTTTTTAAGGCCATGGATAGTATATTTTGATTTCCCAGGTCATAAAAGCAGATATCTTAAAATCCATGTGTGGATTTTTTGTCATTTGATAAATAAACAAAATAAAAAAAGAATTTTGGTCCTGGCTTTATCACAGTTTAAGATTCATGCACCTGAAATATATGCAAAAACGTGCATATTTAATGAGATTCAGCCTAATTAGCATAATTAAATATGCAAAATTCAAAAACTTGTAATACATTTTTTTCTTATAATGATGTATGTAATCAACTGGTAAAGTTTCATGGTGATCCCTTGTATTTAAAAATTGTACCCTATTCACCTGCCATGTCTGGCCTTAAGTAAGGTAAGCACAGACGGACGGACGGACGGACGGACGTCCGTCCGTCCGTCCGTCCATCACCTAACAAAATCTCAAATTTTTGGAGTGCTATAACAAATTGCAATAATGCTCTGGGAGGACCCAGAGCCGGAAGTCCCGGCTTTTGTTGAAGTTGCTGCTGACAACACCAGCAGTGTGCTGGAACCTTTTCAAAAGGCCAAGTCTGCCTCAGAATTTCTTCAAGACGAGGAGGTTGTTTGTCCCCTATCAGCGGCATGCTGTGATGGCGAGATGGCATCCCTTGAATTCACTTTCGACATCGATGGGATTGTGTTGGAAGTGAGGGAGCTCAGCGCCCTCAATACCGGGGTCAATTTTTTATCGATGAAGTGGCCCCTAGTGGTGGCTCCCCACTACCACTTCATCAGAAAACACGTTGACTTGGCAGGACTCAGCGGAAAGGAGCAGCGAATGCTCAAACATGTACATGGCACCTATATAGCCATTGCAGACGGGGGGTTCTTTATGAACCTCACAGTCATGCCATCGAACGTGGTCAGGGATGACCCGCGGAAGGACACACATTATGGGGCAGCTCAAGCACGGGCCATAATGGAGCGAGTGTTCCTGTCCTTCAAGGAGAAAGTGAAGGCACTTGGCCCGAAGGACAAAAGTAGGGCCACAGTGAGGAAGAATAATATCTGACTTTGCCAAGTGGGATGTCCTGCCCCAGGACCAGAGGTTCCTCTTGGGTTAGGGTTAGGGCGCTCCCTCATGCGCCATGCAGCAGTACATGGGACTATCATGTAGTCTCCCATGCACTACTAACATGTAACAGGAGGAAAGGAGGGCACGGGCACAAGCAATTAAAATACGTTAAAAACTTTTGCGTCCATAAAATAAACAAAATCAAATAAAATCAATAAAAGGAATAAAATAAGGGAGAAAGGTTATGTTTAGGAGAGGGGGAGGGAAGAGGTTATGGTAGGGAACTGATGGAGTGGCTATGTTTTAGGACCGGGACGGATGGAGGGGCGAGACGGATCATCATTTCGGCCAAACAGGTTATGGTTAGGGTTAGGATTAGGATTAGGAATCCATAAAATGAAATGAAATAAAAAAAAAAAAAATATGGGAGACAGGTTATGTTTAGGAGTGGGGGAGGGAAGAGGTTATGGTAAGGAACTGATGGAGTGGCTATGTTTTAGGACCGGGACGGATGGAGGGGCGAGACGGATCATCATTTAGGCCAAACGGGGCTGTGGAGGAGAGCCTAAAGATCCACTTTCTTTCTGCAGCTCTCCTCTGGATCAGGGACCAACCGATATTGGTCTCTAGACCGGACAATGAAAAGTTGTTGATATGATGTGAGATGAAGTGAGTATAGAGCCGTTTATCATTTGTTCCTTTCTGAATATGGTAAATGTGTTGGTATAACCTCTGTTTAATAGTAGCTCCCGTTTCGCCCACATAGATGATCCTGCATAGTTTGCACTGGATGGCGTAGACGACATTACAGGAGAGTAGTGTGAAGGTCTGCGAGATGGGGGCACCGGCTCGACAGTTGAAGATGTACTTCAGGTTGGTAAAATAGGGGTCAAAGGCTGTGCGTATTGCTTTGTTGAGTGCCGTATGGACCAGCATGTCCTGCAGGTTTTTATTACGGCGGTATGACATTAAAATTTTAAAAGAAGCGAGTGGGGCGGTTTGAGGTAAGGCGGAATTAAAATGTTGTTTTATAGCTTGCTTGAGGGGGCCTAGTTGTCGCGAGAATGTTGAAATGAATGGAATTAACCTATGTTCCGTGTTCTTTTGAACAGGGAGAACGGGCCGGCCTGGCTGGAAGAGGGCGGTCACTTCCCCTTTAATAGTCCGAAGAAAACGTTTGGAATAGCTGCGAGGTCTAAGGGCCTTGAAAAGGGTCCTGTTGGCCTCCTCTACGTGGTGGGGTAGAGAGCAGATGCGGTGGAAACTGATTAGTTGGGACTTGATGATGGAGCTGAAAGTATGCCGGGGATGGTAGCTGGTGTTAAATAATAAGGAATGCCTGTCCGTGTCTTTAAAATAAACCTTGGTGGCTAATGTTTTGTGTCTATCCTTCGTCTCTGTGAAAAAAACTACTGTGTCAAGGAAGGGGACCTGCTGAAGATGGAGGGTGTGTTTGAGTTTGATACGGGGGTGGTGTGAGTTGAGGATATGCATAAAGTGGTTGAATTCCGTTTCGGATTTGTCCCAGAGGCCAAAGATGTCATCTAGATAGCGGAAATAAATTAAGGGGCGTGACGGGCATTTAAGAAATGCAGATTCCTCCCAGTCGGCCAGATAAATGTCCGCGTAGGCCGGTGAATATTTCCTCCCCATGCGCAGCCACATATTTGTAAAAAGAACGATTTGTCGAATAAAAAGTCGTTACGGGTAAGAGCGATTTCTAAAAACTTTAAAATAAATGTATCAGGACGAGATGGATCAGGTGACAAAGCCAATGCTTTTTTCACCGTCTCAAGGCCCAGGACAGTGTCGATGTTCGTGTATAAGGAATCTACATCGATTGAAAAGATAAACATGTTATCGGGGACGATGAGATTTTTTAACTTGTTAACAAATGTATATGTGTCCTTGAGGTAGCTCGGGTGAGCATGGGATAGGGGGTTTATATATAAATCTATAAACTCCGCCAAATGGTACGATTCAGAGCCACAGTCACTTACTATGGGGCGTACCGGAGGGACCACGAATGGAACAGTCCAATTCTCTGGGGGTTTGTGTATTTTGGGGAGAAGGTAGAATAATCTTGCACGAGGGAGATCCGGGCCGTATAGATAGTGTGCCTGTTTGGCGGTAATGAGACGCTTTTTTCTCATCTGGTCAATTAGGACCCTAACCATCATCTGAGTCTCCAGGTACATGGGCTGCGTGAGAGGGCGATAGTAGATGGGGTCATTAAGTTGACGTGTCGCCTCCAGAATGTAATTAGTTCGATCCTGAATTACAATTTGCCCTCCCTTATCCGCCGGTTTAATAATTATCTCATGGCGAGATTTTAATTAGTTGAGGGCCTGTTGTTGATGGACAGTAATATTGTCCTCCCCTACAGGACGTCGAGGTCGGGGGTCACGGAAGGAACGGAGGTCCTGATCGATGAGCTGACGTATAGGCTTCGAGATGGATTTCATGGCTGGTTCCCAGATAGACGTTGTAGTCTCAACAGGTCACGGTCTGGGAGTGACAGTGTCGGGATGAAGATGAGGCCTCGTTTGAGGATCTCCTGTTCTGACGGGGACAGATGAAGAGCAGAAAGGTTAGTGACGTTAGATACTGAGGACGGAGGGGACGGCGCTGCGCCTGGTGGTCTAGCTATAAATCCAGCTGAGTCAGCCAGTCATCCAGCATAGACTTCGCTGTCTCCGGAGTCCAGTGAATGTTGTCATGGGCGGTCTGGAATTTAAGTGTCGACAGTGTGTTAAGGTAGCCAGCACGTGAGTCAACGTCCTCGATATTATCTCTAATAAAGTCGTCAAAAGCCTTGACACAACGGAGTTGGGTGGCGGATAGTTTAATAGATACCGTTAAGAGGGGAATAGCAATGCGAGCCTGGGGGAATTTTTCTCTGGCTGTCCTAATTAAACGTCGGGTGTCCTTGATTATTGTGATGGCTGTTTGTTCTCTAAGACAGTTGTTTTTGCCGATGGATAACAAAGTGAGTTTAGTGTCCGGTCTGGGAGATGTGTGTCTCAGTAAGACGGCTGTTAGGTGTCTTAATGTAGCTCCTGGAAAGCTGTCTATTTGGATGTCGTCCATTTTTCTTTTTGGAATCCGGGCCAAGTTTGAATCGCCCGTGATAATTATGGGTTTTCTGATAGGGAGGGACCACATAGAAGTACTGAGCATAGAGGAAGAGAAAAGGGAAGGAGAAGTCGGGGCTTGGCGACTCGGATCTTCCCCCACTGGGGCAAGGGCAACATCAGCAGGAGTGGTCAGAGGAGGCGTGAGAGGGCAAGGGTGAATCTCAACGCAAACTGTGAGTGGGTCAGATTTCTTAATTGAACCATTATTAATGATGTTTAATTTTTCTCATTGTCAGGGAAGGTTCCTCCGCCTGGCCAGGTGGTGGAGAGGTCAGCGCCGGCGAGGAGGACGGCGGGCAGAGCCGCCTCCGGGTCTCGTCACCTGTAGGGGAGAGACGGCTGGGTCTAGGGGTTGAGGAAGCAAGAATGGTGACTGGGGGCTCGGGGTCCGGCGTGGGAGATCCAAGGCTCGTCTCCAAGACGCAAGGAGGCTCAATGACTGCCGAGGTGGTCCGCACCGGTGGGACGACCGGAGGCGGACGCGGCCTGGTCACTGGTAAGCGCTGTGGCAGCGGGGGGCGGCTAGGCCGCGGTGGTTGAGGGGCCTAGCCGCTCAACCAGTACAGATGTGGGAGGAAAACAGTGTTGGATTAAAGTCTTTACATTTTTAATCATATACTCCATTGTGTTCTCTTTGATTTTGTTTAAGACCAGATCGTCAGGTGCCGCCGGTTTGATGAATGCTGTAAGTTGAGCTACCTTCCTAGCCATCCCTAATGGTGGGATGCCTGTTCTAATGGATTCTTCTAACATTTCTGTGTGATGAATTGAATGTAGTATTTGAAAATAATGTTTAATTAATTTCGGGTCTAGATCGGTTGAAAGACTCGTCCCGACCGGAGTCAATTTCAAAAGAGAATGTTTCTGTGGGTCTGTGGGGTGAGTAGGCCTACCCAATAGGCTAAACCTATTTCTAAAATCATTAGCCATTTCGTTGGGAGAAAATGGAATGAAAATAAAAAAGGCCCAGGCCTATTTACAAAAACAGGAGGGGGTTTGGGAGTTGGAGTTTAAAAAGAACCAACGTAGAAAAAAGAAGGAAAAGATAATAGAGAGATGTAAAATCAACTAAACTAAAATAAGGTTAAAACCATAGCTTGCAAAAAATGGAGATTAAAACAATAGATGTAGTTATAACAATACGATAAACAAAGAATGTAAAATAATAATGGCAAAATAGAAGACTGTTGATCCGGTCAGCTGGTGCAATGTCTAGCTAGGGGGCATGGTTAGCTTAGCAAGGAAGCAGGATAACGTCCATTCCCCCAATCGGTTCAGTCGAGTGGTTTTTAGCTGGGAGGTAGGCTGTGCTTGGGTTAGGAGACAGGGTGTCGTTGATCCGCCCGAGGGGGTTGTAGAATATCCCAAAACTGTTACAGTCCGAAGTTAAAAAAAAGCTGAACACGTAGATGTCTCTGCACCCACCAGCCAAAAAAGGGGGGGCCATTTGAATGAGATTCGATTAAAACCAAAGGGAATAAGGTAATTTCCACAGGTGGTAAAAAAGAATAAAGTTTATTCGCTCCAAAATGCAGGTCAACTAAGTTAAGACAAACTTTGTTTAAAAGTAACTTGAAAAAAACAAAGTAAAAGAAGTAAAATACATCCAAATTAGAAACTCCAAAGTTGCTAAAAAAAAGGGTTAGGGTTAGGTTCAAAAGCAAAGGTCGGCGCGCCACATGCGGCGACGCCGGATGCGGCGACGACGGATGCACGGGCCATCATCACACAACTAACCTTTATCTCCAACCCAACCCCACACTATGAGATGATGTCCTGGAGGTATGCTACGGAGAGGCCTCCGTATCTGAGCCCCTCAGTGGTGGAGCAGCCGAACGAGGCTTCCCGGCAAGCCTCCTGGCGGTGCTGGCACGTCTAGAAAACATGCGTGCGTGTGCCATCGGCGTGACGCCGTCCGCGGGCGGGTCAAGGGTCACACGGAACCTTCTGGCGGTATGGGCGTGTCCAGGATGGCGCTGTCAGCCGGAGGGTTGAAGGTCTGCCGGGCGCGGTCGGAGCCAACGGGGCTGCCGACAGGGACAGCGTCCCGACGAGCGTTGGTCTGGGCAGACCCACTGGGGGGTGTCATGCCGGGAGACGCAGGAGCTGGCTGAAGGGGCGTGGCGAGGGTCCGGCGCCGTGGCAGGGTGGAAGCGCTGGTCTGGGCAACCACATGGGGAGGTGTCGTGCCGGGAGACGCAGGAGCTGGCGGAGGGGGCGTGGCGAGGGTCCGGAGCCAAGGCAGGACGGAGGTAGGTGTCGTTCTCTGCGGCAGGGGCGCGGCTGGAGGGGGTCTCAAGACTGCAGGGAGAGGGGGGAGAAGAGGGAGAGGGGGGGAGGAACAGAGAGGAGAAGAGGGAATAGCAGCTGTTCTGGGACGGAGAGCGGTCCTTGCGGTCATCGCTGTCCGGGGCCCCGGGGTCCGGGGAGGGAGGCGGCAGGTCGGAGGAGGGCAGGGAGCCGTCCTGCAGGGCGTCCGCAGGGTCCGGGGCATCAAGCTCACGCCTGAGCTCGGAGCGGAGGGCGTCCAGCTTGTCCTGGCGGAGGCGGTGGCCGTACTGGCGAGCGGCCCAGGAGGCAGCCACATCAAAGTTGCGGCGCAAGGCAGGAGAGGTCGCTCACCTTCTGGGCCACCGTAGCCCTGTAGTGGTCCCGCAGGAGGATGGTGGTGGTGTGTCCCCAGTCGCGAGCGTTGCCATCAAGAAAGGCAAGGGTCGCGGCGTTGGGGACAGCAGGGCGGATGGAGGCCGTCAAGGAGGCGGTGAGCCTGGCGATGATGGGGAGAGGGTCCGGGCCGGAGGCGTTGTCCAGGTGGTGGGCCGCCTTGATGGCCGCGAAGATAAGGCGGTTCTTCAGCGCGAAGTCCGGGTCATCAGAACGCGGGGCGTCCGGAGCTAGGGGTCTGGAGCGCGCGGCAGACGTCTCCGGAGGTCTGGGATGTGGTGGAGGGCGGGGTCGGGCACGGGGCCTAGGACCCGGTCTGGAGGGCACCTGGTGGTGTGGTCGTGGAGGGCCGGTAGGTAGGCCTCGGTCACGGGCGTCGGGGCGGAAGTTCTGGCACGCGTTAGCTTCGTGGTAGCTGCGCTCATCTCGTCGTGGCGAAAACGCGGACCGGTTTGCCTGAGGCAGGAAAGCTGGGGGATACGAGGCCGACTCGAAGGGAGACGGGTCCCGGGCGGGTCGTGAGCCGGCTTCCCAGTCACGTGGAGGGGGGTCGCGGGGAACCCAGTCGCGCCCGTAAGGGTCCGCGAATGACGCGTAAGTGCGTCTCATGGTATGCGGGGGTCTAAAGGGTAGACTAACCCGAGGGGGGATATCCGATGGGTCCCGGGGTCTATGGCGGCGTCTTCCGTGCTGGACCAGGGTCCAGTCGTCGCGCTGGCTCAGTCAGAGCAGGCATCATCAACGGTAGGTTGCGTGAAAGGCGAATGGCGAAAGGTTAAAAACTAATAAAAACACGAGTGGTCCGGTAAAAAGTCAGTTTTTATTTGGGTTTAATTACCGTTTATGCAGGTACGACGTTTCGTCACAATAGTGACTTCATCAGGTACAACAGAGCAAAAGCTAACCGTGGAAAATGTCCATACAATTACAAAAAACGAGCCGCGGTAACAGTGACAGTAGTAGACGCGTACACACACACGTTCCACTGAGACACGTGTCGGGTGAGGGAGAGTGGCCGTGAACTCCGCACGACCCTGAGCCAATCAGAGTCGTGCAGGGGAGGCGGGACTCTGCGTGTAACATGCGCAGAAGCGCCGAAGGCAACCCGGGAGGCAGAGGGGCCAATCAGGTGCCGGGCTGAGTAAACAATTTCAAATTTGCGAAGATTGTATCAAAGGTCACGAATGTATCAAAATAGAGAGGCCGTCTCCCAGATGAGGGGGGGGGGGGGCAATCAGGTGTCAGGTCAGGTAAACACCGTTCGAATTTGAAAAATGTGTCAAGCGTCATAGCTAGTGACGGTCGCCCGGAGACGGGGGGACCAATCACAAGCCAGGACGGGTAAACAACACTGAGCCGTGACAATGGGTGATCCCTGCCAGCAGAGGACGCCAAAAAAGCCGATACCTAGTGGCAGTCGGGACACAAGGGGAAACACACAAAAAGCGAACCAAATGTAAACGAACGTACCAACAGGACATAAACGAATACATTGGACGGGGCAGGTGAATAAATAACAATAAACAAAATAAAACGCATTAAAATGAGGGGACAAAGGGGCAAATAAACAAAGAAAAATAATAGAATAACGCGAAAGCGTCACAATACGAATGTGTAACGTGTCACGATTCTAAAATGGCGGCCCGGAAGTGGGGGAGCCAATCAAACGCCAGAGCAGAAAGACAAGCCAGAACGGCTGCAATCAAACCCAGCGGACAGCAGAGGACGCCAAACAAACCGGTACCAGGTAGCAGTCGGAATACATGGGGAACTACAAACAGAGTGAACGGGACAGATGAAATAATGCAAACAAACGTACCAAGAGGACATAAACGAATGCATTAAGCGGGGCAGATGAATAACAACAATAAACACAATACAATAAGGGGATAAATGAAAAATAATAAACGGATAAATCAATAGATAAATCAATAGAAACGAATGGAAACAACCGAGAGGCAGACGCACACACGCACGAGCGGTGCTGGGTCAGGCCAAACGGGGGGGACCTGAGAACGGTGGTGAGGAGGACCAGAAGAGGGTTAGGGTTAGGGTCAGGGTTAGGGTCCGGGTCAGGGTTAGGGTCAGTCGCTAAGGGTGGTCAGTGGGACCCGACACGTGTCACCTCATCTCTGAGTCGAGTGGTGGTTTCTAAATGCTTTTAAGCTGACTTTCCCGCTGTGTGTGTGTGTGTGTGTGTGTGTGTGTGTGTGTGTATGTGTGTTCATGTCTGTGTGTGGGTTTGCTTGTGGGTGTGTCTGTTCATCCATGGCTTTGTGTCGGGGTAAACCCTGACACGCTTGTCCACGGTGAACGAGTCTGCACAGCTCCTGACGTGTTGGAGGACTATTGATGTGAACCGTTCCAGGTCCTCATGCTCGTATTCCTCCCATCCGGTGTCATGGAGACTGATCTGCAGTGGCGTGGGGTCTGCTGGCCAGGTTTTGGCATTCCTAGTGGTGATGGGAGTACTTTTCCTGATGGGGCTGTACACTGGAATCAGAAGGATGGACACATGGTCTGACTGGCCTAGGTGAGCCAGCGGTCTAGCTATGTTGGCTAGTTTAATGTTGGTATAAACCTTGTCCAGTGTCTTCACTCCCCTCGTGGCACATTTAACGTGCTGGTAGAATTTCTGAAGTACTACCTTTAGATTGGCGTGAATAAAGTCCCCGGCGATGATGCGGACTGCCTCAGGGTCCGTGCTCTGTTGTTTACTGATGACGTCATGTAGCTGAGCCAGTGCTATGTTACCATCAGCGTCGGGAGGTTTGTAAACAGCTGTGATCAGCATGGCATTGAATTCCCTCGGGAGGTATGTAGGCCGACATTTAACTGTGATATATTCCAACTCTGGGGAACAGTGGGTACTCAAAGTTCTAGTGTTGGAGCTCCAGCTGTCTTTAGTGAAAATGAGTAGGCCGCCACCACCTTGTTTCCCACTAGACTTGATTCTATCAGCTCTGTGAGCTGCACGTCCATCCAGTGCTACCGCAGAGTCGGGAATGGATGCCTGGAGCCAGGTTTCCGTGAAAATGAGCACAAAGCTTGCCTTCACGATGTTGTTAGTTGCAACCCACAGTCTCAGTTTGTCCGTCTTGTTAGCGATTGAGCTAACGCTTGAGAGGAAAATACTTGGCAAAGCCGGTTTGTCCGGGCATCTCTTCGTCCTCGCTAACAGTCCTCCCATGCGGCCCCCGTCGTTGCTTACGATCCCCTCGCTGTCGCTTGCGCTTCAGATCCGGGACCGTGAACCGTCTGTCTCCCGGTGTCCGGGCGATGTCTTCGGGTACTCCGTGTTCACCTAGGTATTCAGCTGAGATGTTACTCTCGCTGTGTGTACCGATCCCTAGCAAGTCGTGTCTGCTGTAGGCTGTGTGTGCACAGCAAATGTCTACTGGTACTAAAACTAAAACTGAGACAAACATAAAACCGTACATAAATAAACCAGACAAGGCACCATCCGGAGGAGCTCCAAGCCGCGTGTCTCTGTGTGCCGCCATCTTGCACATACTTCCTATGAGCTGTGTTCGTAATCTGTGTATAAAGACAAGAGATAGTGATGGATAGAGGATATCTCTCAGATAGCACTTGTTATGCTACCATTACGTCTGCACATTATTATGGCTCCTATTGCACTCCTACCATCCCTGGAGAGGGATCCCTCTTCTGGGTTCCTTCTCCAGCTTCCCTGATATTGGGGGGGGGTTCCCTGCCCTTTGGGGGGCTAGGGTCAAGAAGGGGCCTGTAAAGCCCTTCAGATCTCTGGTCAAGGGCATTCTAAACTGTTTGACCTGATGGGGATGTGGTGTTTCAAGGCTGCTCGGACGGCCGGGGAGTTTCCACCTCAGAGCCATCCCACCAAATAGGGTTAGGGTTAGGCTACTATTACCACATAAGCCTGCAAGCCTGCAAGTATCCATCACAGCTTGCACAACAGCAAAGATGTTTGTGTGTGTGTGTGTGTGTGTGTGTGTTTGTGTGCGTGTGTGTGTCAACATTAACTTTTTATGAGGCTTTTTCCCTCGGATAAGTACATTAACCTTTTACTTGTCAAAGCACAAAAGTCACTTTTACGAGTAAAAATGTGTCATCTTACAATTCAAAAAAAGTTCATGTTGTTCGCGAACGCAGAATGTGGAATTCAAAAGAACCAACAGTTGCAATCCTTTACACCATGTCAACCACATCACTCCTCTCAATCACACCACCTCTGAGCAATGTTTAAATCCTCACTTCTTCTCAATAGACTTAGCATCTTTAAACTGTTCAGGAAGTCCCATAGACCAGTCACCCTTCATGGAGACACAGCTGGGTCCAGGGGAGTCTGCTCTCTCCTGCTGCTCTGGGCGTCACCACAACACAGCTGTTACTCAGACTAATGATGAAGTCATGATATACATCCAAACAGTGTCAACATGGAAATATTTTGGCAAGACTTTACAATAAGGTACGCAAAAACATGGGTAGTTACTGAGGGACGAATGAGTAACGAATGATGAACGACCAGGGCCCTAACTGGAGCCCTAACGGGGCCCTAAGTAACAGTCATTCATTTTTGAGCCGGGTTAGGGGTGGGCGTGGGTGGGGCGCAGTGTGTGTGGTGGCGACCTGATATGTCAGGTGAACACACAGTTCACACACAGTTTTTCTAGAACTGACCACTAGGGGTGTACTCCGAGAAATATGTACACACATAGATACACACACACACACACACACTTTAAATCCGGTGGAACCTACCCGACGAGGACCTATATGGATTTTGAGGGGTACATTGCCAAGCATGTTAGAATTGTGTTTTCTTTCATTTGCAATGCTTGTGCCTCTGGGGACCTGGACTCAGGTCCTCACCGCACACGAGTTTCCCACGGGTTTGGTGTGCAATCAGGTTCAAGTTCCCACCAAGTAGCCAAACAGATACACCCACACACCCACACATAGACCACAGATAACAAGGGGTTATCAAAGGGTTTAGCGTCCTGTAGCTCTACGTATCTGGAGATGCAGCGGTGCAAAGGAGGAAATGAAGATCTGAAGATAAATAAGTTTCTTCATTACTATTACCATAGAAGCCTGCAAGTCTGCAAGTGTACATAACAGCTTGCAAAACAGCAAAGGTGTGTGTCTGTGTCTGTGTGTGTGTGTGTGTGTGTGTGTGTGTGTGTGTGTGTCTGTGTGTCTGTGTGTGTGTGTGTGTGTGTGTGTGTATGTGTGTGTGTCAACATTTAGTTTTTTAGGAGGCCATTTCCCTCGCATAAGTACAATTACCTTTTACTTGTCAAGGCACAAAAATCACTTTTACGAGGAAAAATTTGTCATCTTACAATTCAATAATTGTTCATGTTTGCGAACGGAGAATGCAGAATTCAGATGAACCAACAGTTGCAATCATTCACACCATGTCAACCACATCACTAAAACAGCCCTATCCCTCCTCTCAATCACACCACCTCTGAGCGATGTTTAAATCCTCACTTCTTCTCAATAGACTTTCCATCTTTAAACTGTTCAGGAAGTCCCATAGACCAGTCACCCTTCATGGAGACACAGCTGGGTCCAGGGGAGTCTGCTCTCTCCTGCTGCTCTGGGCGTCACCACAACACAGCTGTAACTCAGACTAATGATGAAGTCATGATATACATCCTAACAGTGTCACAAACATAGAAACGTTTTGGTAAGACTTTACAATAAGGTACGTAAAAACGTGGGTAGTTACTGAGGAACGAATGAGGAACGAATGAGGAACGACCAGGGCCCTAACTGGGGCCCTAACGGCGCCCTAAGTGACGGTTACTCAGTAACTACTGGGGAGTTACTGGTAAACAGACTAGGGGATACTGTATTCTTTACTGAGTAACGAATGATGAACAACTGGGGCCCTAACTAGGCCCCTAAGTGACAGTTATTCAGTAACTACTGAGGAGTTATGAATCATTCTTTACTTATTCGTTCCACAGTAACTACCCAATTTTTTGCGTACCTTGTTTTAAAGTGTTAACCACACACGCACACACACACACACACACACACACACACACACACACACACACACACACAGGAGTCAATGAGTGAAGTTCAACATACACATGGTTTGCGTGGATGTTAATTCCCTGTGAGCAGAAGAGATAGGCTTCACAGAAATGATACGAATCAGAGTTAACATCAAGTACTGGAACAACCCGTACTGCTTTTAGACCATACACACAATGTCTCTCTCTCTCACACTCACTCACTCAATGACAAAGTTGTGATAGAAAAGTTGAAAAGCTGTCTGCTATATGTTTTATCTTTATATTAAATTTAAAATAATATCTTGTGGTTTGTGTGTGTTTGTGTTTGCATGCGTCCGTGAGTCAAATGAAGACATCTGATAAAAGTAGAAGAAAAACACTGTCACTTGATGATTGGTCAGAATTAAAACATGTGACGTGTTTTTTCAGCTGATATAGCAGAGCTGACTCCTGAGAGCAGACATATTGGAAGCTGTCAGGGAGGAACCCTGGTAACCATCTCTGAACCGGACCCTGGACTCTCTGAGGAACCTGAGGACATGCCTTTGGACCGGGAGGAGACCGGGAAGAGAAGATTTGGTAGGTGCCCTTTTGAGAGGATTTAAAATAAATAATTCAGTAAAAGAAAAGTTTTCAACTGCATACATTTAAAATGTACTTTTAGAAAACGTTTTTAGCCAAAGGGTCCGACCTGATGAACCAGTGACCGTATATATTTATTCTAAATAAAGATGTGTGCGTTTGAGACAAAAAGCCCACGTTAACCTAACTTGACTTGTGATTATGCCCATGAGTAACGGACTATTGATAGGCATCTCAAGTATACGGGGAACAGAGTGCAGAGTAACTTTAGGGAGCAGAACACAAGTTTAGTTTTCTCAAGACTTATTATTAATGGTAGTACCACGTGATATTAGAGTGACAATGGTTAATTTAATCAAGAATTATGTGTTTTAATAATGGCTTTTCATTTAACTGAAGTGATATCAGGTGTACTTATGAATTTAACATAATTCTATAAAATTTGTCATTAATATGAACATATCTTAAATTATCCCACAATACATGTCCTTGTGTTTTCTGCGTGGGCCGATGTGAAAGACCCTGGCAACACGCAGGCCACATGTTGTCCCCCCTCCATTACTGTGTGTATACGTATGTAATTCTGTGTGCATTACTGTATAACTATGTGCACGTATATGTCAATAATGAGGGAATAATAACATGTATGCTAGAGACCAGTACTTGCTCTGCTTAAGTGTGTTCTAAACACGAGAGCCACAGTACCAGTCATCACTTACTGAGGTGTTCTCAGTAGAGGTCTTCAGGTGTTTCTTCAAGACGGGGAGGGATTCTGCAGACCGTAGGGAGTCTGGACTGTGAATGACAGCCACGCAGTATGAATATATATCAGTGTGTACATTACTCTGTGTGTCCGTGTGCGTGTGCTTGAGTGCGTTTGTGAGTCTGTGGGCAGTAGAAGAAAAACATTTCCTTACACTGATGATATCAGAGTGCAAGCTGATAATTGGTCAGACTGAAAACAAGTGACGTTGTTTTTTCAGCTGGTAGAGCAAAGAAGAAGGCTAAGTCCAGACGCCGTGGAAGCCGTCAGAGAGTAACAAAGGTCACCATCTCTGAACCGGAGCCTGGACTCTCTGAGGAACCTGAGGACACGTCTTTGGACCGGGAGGAGACCAGGAAGAGAAGATTTGGTAGGTGCCCCTTTATAGAGAATTTACAAGAAATAATCCAGTCCAAAACAATGATCCAAAAAAGTATGATTTCCTCCAAATACATTTAAGGGTTTTTTAGCCGAAATTACCGTGTGTGTGTGTGTGTGTGTGTGTGTGTGTGTGTGTGTGTGTGTGTGTGCGTGTGTGTGTGTGTGTGTGTGTGTGTGTGTGTGTGTCCTACTCCTGAACAGCTCTATGGTTTCACATTACTGTCATTGTGAGCATCGGACTGCTGAGTATTCTCCTCATCTCCCTGCGCTTCAGTGAGTCTAAATCCTATCCTCCTGAATAGAATTACAATACAGTATAATCATATCATTGATTGTATCATTAGCAATGATAATGTTAAATATTGTTTTTGTTAGATTTAGTGATAATAATAGGGTTACCACACATACACCACACGCACACCCATAAACACTGCATACACACACACAAACAATCCACACACACGTGCACAAACACACACGCACATGCACACACACTGCACACACGGGCGTGCTGATGCAGGCGTTTCAAGACAAGGGCAGCGCAGGACACCGCCTACACACACACCACACACACATGCACACACACACGCACACACATGCACGTGCATACACACACTCAGTGTTGTATAGTAGCGAAGTAGAAATACTTCGTTACTGTACTTAAGTAGTTTTTTTGGATATTTGTACTTTACTTTACTACTTATATTTCTCTGTACTTTTACTTTTACTTCGCTACATTTTGCGAAGAAAACGGATACTTTTACTCCACTACATTTCCCTTGAAACCTTCGTTACTTGTTACAAAATCAACTCATCTTTAGAAAAAAAAAAAAGAATCATGAGAGATATGAGAATAACGTTGGGGACTGTGGTAGAACACAGACTGCGAGCCTGTTTGGCGAATCAATCAGCTGTCCCAGCGCACGTTCGCAAAGCCCCCTTGCTTAGTTACTGTTGCTACGTCGATCAAAACTCCTACGACTGTCAACACACAAATGCATGGCTAGGACGAGGGCAAGGGCTATCAAAATTCTACTATTTGTATCAGGCTGGTTTGTACACGCAGTATTACAACACTATCTTATACACTTCAATACTGTATATGTGCCATTTTTGCTACAAAGCTCATTTAAATACCCTTTTTGGGCAGGGACTTAAGTTTTCCGAAAATCCGCGATCCTGGATGACACCAAATTCAATATTAAGTAACGTGTACCAGCGCACACACACACACGTACACGCACACACACACACGCACGCACAGACACACACACACACACACTTTCGGTGCTGTTTTAATAATGATAAATAATTAATTTAATTTGTATAGCACACTTTAACACTGCAAGGAGGTTTGAGTGTCCTTGATTTAAAATGAGCGGTGAGGAGGTCCTGGAGCTAGGTTGGACCGGAAGTGTTTATGGCCTTGTGGAGTTTTGCCTATTGTGTTTGTGTTAGTTTAAATAAACTCCATTATTCTCAAAATTCTGACCCTTTGCTTTTTTATTAACAGCAGTTACTTGTACTTTTACTTTCAGTACTTAAGTACATTTAATATCAGAAAAGTACTTTTGATACTTAAGTACAGTAAAGATCAGATACTTTAATACTTTTACTTAAGTACTATTCTAAAAGGTGACTTTTACTTTTACTTAAGTAATTTTCCAGTAAGGTATCTGTACTTTTACTTAAGTATGGCTTTTGAGTACTTTATACACCACTGCACACACTGCACACACGCGGATGCAGATGTTTCAAGACAACGGCAAGATTGAGATAACAGCCCCGCCGTCGACACACTCTCCCACCTGAGCCTTATGTCCATCAAAGACACTTTTTTGCAAAACGTTATTTTTCTTTAAACATTATCCACCTCCTTGAGCCTCCAGAAATGTCTTGAGATATTGAAATCCCCCCTCCCCCCTCCCCCCTTCCGACTGTTTTAGTTGTTTTATTTTTCTTATGTTTTATGTGTAGGCTATGTGTGACCGTAGGCTACTGCTGCTTGTCTTGGCTAGATCACTTGAAGAGATGTTTAATCTCAATGACGCATTCTTCTGTTAACAAAAAAAAAAACATCTCTCACGTCATGTAGCCAATCTGTAATCTTGCCTTTTTTTTTAGTATCAATGCACTTTGAGCCCTGAATAACAGTAAAAGATATTGAATGATTGATTTGCATTCATAGTCTACAACACTTTCCATTAAACAAATACCCCTGTAACCCAACAGTTAGCTGAACATTATATGGTCGCATCCTTCCACTCCCTGTTTTCTCACCCTGTTTAAACAAGAAATCAACTGCATTTGTCCTAGTGTTTGTGCTATGGGAAATTAAAGGTCCCATGGCATGCTACTTCATGGATGCTTTAATATAGGTATTAGTGGGCCCCAAACACAGTATTTGAAGATGTTCCTGAAATTCAGCCGTGGTGCAGAATTACAGCCACTACGGGCAGTCGCACATTGAGCTTTCCCCAAATGTGCCGTTTCTGTGTCAGTAGCTTTAATGCAAATGAGGAGGAGAGATGCGGGACAAGAAGGAGGGTGGGGATGTGGCCCTGAGCAGCTTGAGGCCACGGTACCATGCGCTCTGCTTACAGTGGATGTATCACAATGGCGAGGCATACAACAATCAATCCCTTTCTCCTCAATGTCATGGTTCATGTACTTCAGGGAGTCAAAGCCAAAGTTCCTTTCCCCCAATTCCTTCTCAACCATGGCGGAGATAACCCCAACTACAGTCTGGTTGTGGAATTACTAGGGACGTCAAAGAACCGACGTTTTATGCGCCATAGCATCAAAGCAGAACAGTTATCCAAACTACAAAGCACCACACATGTGGCGCACGCATGGTCGTAGCTCATTGTCTGATTGGCAGGCCGAATTTTCTGGGCGGGCCAGTCAGAGAAAGGGGAGGTAACTTGGCCCCTTATGACGCCATATGGGGCCACATTACAAATCAGCGCCCCTTAGCTTCCATTTTTTTTTTATAGGCGAGCAGGATACCTAGTGCTCGTTTCACACCGAACGCAAGTTCAGTGTGACCCTATCGGGTTTTTCACACTTGATGCTTTATATGCGGACATCGATGTTACTGCATCGTTGCAGTAACATTTAAGATGATGGCGATGAGTTCTGCCCGTTCTGCCTCCGTGCTGTCTGCGGTCAAACCAAAACAAACTACAGTGTCAGCGGCCGCACTTATCCCGCCTCTTGCGAACTTCGACCATGCGTCCAATCCCGCCCTTTGCAAGCCCACCCCCCTAGATTCTGCTGATGTCTGAACGACATCGATGTCCGCATATAAAGCATCAAGTGTGAAAAACCCTCAGGGTCGAATCTTCTGATATACAAATACGGCAAACTTAAAAATATTATGCTTGCTTCATGGAGTTAGGAGAAAATTATTATGCTTGCTTCGTTACGTTATAGGTGAACCAATATATTATACGTTGTAACATTATAGGCAATTATTTTTTTTTATATTTAATTATATTACATTATGCGCTCAGAAATTAAATACAATATCGACCGGGGTTTCCATATTATAGCTATGGGTTTAAAAATTACTAGAGGTTGAGCGCAGGCAACGCACACACGGATACTCTAGTCTTACTTCTATATAATAGCAGGCCTGTCGCGCCAGTTACTCAAGTTGGTCAGTGTGCACGTGCCAAGCAGCCTGCAGCTCTCACACACACACAGCACACGCAAACGCATACATACACCGCAAGCACGCACATACACACCGCATCCACACACACCGAACAAACACACCACACACATACGCAGCTGTGCACAAACATACACGGAATCACACACACACGCACGCACACACACCAGTAGCCAATACAAAGGCAGCGACACAGTCGCCCAGGTAAGAGGTTATGTTTTAACCGTAACGGCTCCGCCATCGACACACGCGCAGGTAAGAACACACACGCACGCGCACACACCGCAGCGACACTCGCCCAGGTAACACGTTATGTTTTCAAATATAACGGCTCCGTCATCGACACACGCGCCCAGGTAAGACCACACACGCACAAACCGCGACTCGCACAGGTTAGACGTTATGTTTTTAAACATCTTACTGCTATAGAATAGCAGGCCTGTCTCACAGGTGAAGGTGCGTCCACACCAAACGCGAAGGGGCGACATGACTCCATACAAATTCAATGTAGAGACTCGATCAAAGGCCCGGCCTTTGATCGAGCGTTTGTGTTCTTTTTGTCTCATTGCTTTATTGGGCTACTCTGAGGAGAAATCTATGCCATAAACAGAAATATTATAGGCCTTTATTACACGGGTCTTCTCAATGCCGTGGAACGCTCCGTTCACTTGCATGGGTAGTAGTCCGGTAACTTGTCAACCCCGGCGGCAGACTATTTCACTGCTGATCAACACTACGAATGCTGGTAACGAATAAATTGTGAAAAGACACACCATGTGAAGTTATTTTCCAAATAAGATTTGAAAAACTTTGGAAGTTTATTTTCAACAGTATTTACATGGTTTCGGAGTAGTACACTTTGACATTTGAATACAGTTCAGCGAGAAAGGCGACGAAGAATAAGAAGGGGGCGTTCCAGTCTGCGTGA
>NW_021963954.1:27500-40000 GCF_902167405.1 Gadus morhua | reverse complement strand
AAGCATAATTGTAATAAAGAACTCAGTGGATCCAACTGAATGTTCTCTTGTGTTCAGCCGATGATTTTTGTTTTATTATTGAATAATGCTTCCATAAGTGCTGTCGAGTGTTGGCACCGCACTCGCGGTGATTTATAGGAACGATCGCGTACGACACACACACACTGCTCCGCAGGGGTGTGCTTTGTGTTTTGTGTGTGTGAGTCTGGGTGTCGCACGTACGCTCCCCGGGACCAACCCAGGTCGAGCCCGCTTGTTTCCGTGAATCGTCGGTTTCACGGAGGCGCTCGGTCCGGCTCGGCTCAGTCTTAATCCGGTCCGACCCAGGTCACTCTGTTAAGTCCCTTCACAACAGTTTACTTTTAATACAAATTCAGACGTCCGTTTAGCGGGACCAAAGTCTCTCGAAATAATAATAGTTAATACGAAATGATGATGTATCTTTTTGCCTTGTCACCCCCCATACACGTCAGTCACAATCAACCATTGCTTGTACTATGCGCCACTTACCGTGAGGGGATCAGCTGAGAGAGCGTGTGTCGTTCTGCTTTGCCTGTGTCGAGGAGTCGACAGGGAAAAGGACTCGAACGATTGAGTTTACCTACTACAAATGTAGTCAGGTAGATTTATTCTTAGGTCCAATAAACACAATCACTTTTACAACTGAGTATAGATTTGAAAAGAAAAGACAGTAAAAGAAGAAGAATATAGATGAAGAATGGCCTATTAAAAATACCAACGAGCCTGAGGTTGGCTTTCTAAGTCTAAGTACCAAACGTTCTCCCGGGTGGGGCCCAGGGTTGGGTTTCTAAAACTAAGTTTTTTAACAACGTTTCCCAAGTGGAGCCCAGGTTTTAACGTTGACGCAACTCTCGTGCCCCAGTACACCGCACGACCCCGAGAGTTGCTGTCACACTAAATTTGTACCGGCTGCCAAATTTGTACCGGGCGCGTCATCCATACGTAATCCATTCCAAACCTGCCTGTCAGCAGATGATCGCGTCGTCCGTTGCCTGGCAGGTTTCAAAAAACATACGCGCTCATGTTGCCAAAGACGAAATAACATAATACAGTTAACGGATCGCTAGATAATGTAATGTTTTGTTGGGTTCCTTAATAAACACACGATGTATCTTGGAACAGACATCAACATGCAGCACGCCAATCCAACTGCGCATGCTCCGTGTGACGGTCTAATAACTGATGTTGATATCATTACAGATAACACTTGTTTTTACTTTATATTTGTATGGTATTTAATTGTTTAATCAAATTTAGCAAGTAAACTGAGTGTTTAAAGCAGGTCAAGGACGAAATAGCACAATACAGATAACGGATCGCTAGATAGAAGGTTTGCGAATGTTCACGTCATTCGACGCGATCGTCCGTTGCCAGGCAACGGACGAAGCGATCATCTGTTGCCAGGCAGATTTGGAGTGGATTACGTATGGATGACGCGCCCGGTACAAATTTGGCAGCCGGTACAAATTTAGTGTGACATTGCCTTTGTTGAGTTAATCACGCTTGAGACTAAGCTAGTGCTAAAGAGGATTCCTATCAAAAGTACCAACGTTCTCCCAAGAGGCCCTTGAGGTTGGATCCCTAAGTACCAACGCGCTCCCGGGTGGGGCCCGAGGTTGGGTTTCTAAAACTGAGTCACCAACGTTCTCCCAGGCGAAACACTTGAGGTTGGATTTCTAAATCTAAACTAAAAAGAAAATAGAGTCTGAACCGAGCGCTACGGTGTCAGAGTCCCTAAGATGAAAATCTATTGCTATGAAGGCCGCAGTTTTTTGGATGCAGAAGAGCAGGGCAGAGCAGAGCACACAACACCACACCAACAGCAGAAGAACCAAAAAGACCAAGTAACGACTGAGCTTTCTCTGCAGATTTCCCTGCTTTACTCTCCTGATAACAAAAGATCCTTTGATAAACGTTCCCGAGTTTCCCTTATTTTGCCCGAGGGGCAACACAAGAAGCTTGAAGTCATGCACATGCTATCACGCGCCGAGTGTTCATACATCATGGGGTCTAAAGGGACACATGTTCTTTGTATTCCTCCAATGTTTCTCCACAAGGAGATATGTTTAAGCATTCAATTTACTACATAAAAAAGGGTATATAATGTAACCAGTTGGCTCTATGGTAAGACATTTTAAGGCACACAATTTTAACACATAAGAATATCTAAAGTAAGCAATTTACTTTCTCATTAGATATAAGAGGTACACAAGAAGTTATAAAGAAACCAATTTTCTTTATCATAAGATATATGTAAGCACACAAAAAGTTATAAGGTAACCAATTTACCTTATCGTAAGATATATGTAAGCACACAAGAAGTTATAAGGTAACCAATTTACCTTATCGTAAGATATATGTAAGCACACAAGAAATTATATGGTGGCCTTGTTGACAGCATGGTGTCACAGCATGATTCTGGAGTGATTCTTGAACGGCTAGGTGCATCAATACAGTGAGTCCTATCGGGACACACGTCAGTGCCTTAAGAATAATAATATATTAATCAGAAATTATAAATAAAACATTAAATGTTATTGTATTACTCACTCTATTTAGGCCCACGTTGTATTATATGCACAGACAGACGGCCGGACAATCTCTCTCTGTCTCTCTTTCTCTCTCCCCGTCTCTCTCTGTCTCTCTCTCCCCATCTCCCCCTCCCCCCCCCCCGTCTCCCTCCCTCCCCCGGTCTCCCTCGTGATTCAATGAATAATTCACATAATAGACTTTAAAGGCCCACTATGCAACTTCGGGCATTTATTCGCTGTTTTCTTGGTTTTGGCACGCACATTTCTCTACACAGCGCCCCCTACAGCTTCGTAGTAGATATTTCACAACACTGTCGTAACAACTCGTTGACGACCCTTCCCCATGCACTTCTACGCGAGCAAAGTGCATTTGTTTTCAAAGAAGCCGGCGAATGCGTGGAGCCATGTCCGAAGTAGATGTTCATAAAGTGTAGGCAAGGTTATACATTTTTAAAAGGGTGTATTTGTATTGCAATAAACATAAATCCATCCTTTTTTATAGTTGACGGGGAGAATTTATATCCTAGATTATAATTGTTTTATCTTAGGTTGAACAGAACAATCACTGTAAGAGGTTTGGCCAACATAATAATCTAAATAAACAAGAACCTGGATTCGGGGATTCAGTCTGTATCTGGGGGACGAGACAGACGAACAGCAAAACACCCATGGAAACAAAGGTGTTGATATGGTTGCAACCAAGCAAGCTAGAAACATACAGGGCTCACAACAAAACGGTAGAGAAAACAATTTTTACAGGGCTCACAACAAAATGGTTGAGCAAACACATTTGTACAGAGACTATCAACATCAAGAATACCACGAAGACAAAGGCCACCCAAAGCTACTTTCAATTTCAAAAGCAACACGGCCGAGTCGGCGTCTGATTTGCAGTCTTCTTTTTTTTCAGTTCACGCTATTCCTGAAAAGCTTGCCCAACGTTTACTCGTGTCTGGCCTCTCTGCCGGTCAGTCTCCCTTTTCTCTTCTTCTGTTCCTCCGACATTGGGTTTCTCTGTCTCTTTTTAGTCGGCTGATCTATGATGAATATAATAATCCCTTAGTGACTTGTGTTTATATCGAGCCGGTTCCGTGTTTGAGGGTCTGTGCCGTAAAGCAATTCGTTACTTCGTACCATCGCAATGACTCTTAGACTGTTATATTAAGGTAAATCAAGCCAAAAAAGTTGCATAGTTCCCCTTTCACTCGTGTCTGATCTCTTTTCTGGTCCATTCTTCTTTTGTTCCACCGACGGTCGCCTCTTGGGTCCCTTATCAGTCGATTGATCCATGATGAATGCAACAATTGCCTCGCAACTGGCTGTTTATATCTAGCCGGTGCCATGTTTGGGTGTGTGTCTGTGCCGTAAAGCATTTTCGAAACTACAATCTGACTACATTTTCGAGGATACTTCCGCTGCGTCACATCCGGATTGTGTCGGTCCGAACAGAGCAAGTTGCATATGCGCTTTTTCACTGGAGAGGCGACATGGGTAAATGACACACCCACCAATCGACCCAGAAATGGATGCAGAACCATCAGCATAACTCTCAACCTGCATACTTAATGTAATTTTGGCTAAAAAAGTTGCATAGTGGGCCTTTAAAGATAAATGTCTCTTTTATTTAAAACATGTCTTTCATTAACATATTAAGATCAAATTAATAACATTTCCATCTCACTCTAGATTCAATGCATCTCAGTCGAGTGTGTCTTGACGAGGCTGGCTGCTAGCGCCAGCTTCAGGGGCTGTGGCAGCTCGTACCTGCCAGCTTGCTACCAAACGTTTTGCGTTGAGGTGATATTTAAGGGTTGATGAACTCCGGTGATAGGAAAATTCCTTACTACAGAGATTGCAGATAACGGTGTTGCTATCTACAGTTCCGTCCGGGAGTTTAAACTTGAACTTTCCGTGCACGGGGCCGAGCAGCGTCTTCTCGTCTGCCTCCATTTTGTTTCAACGCAAATGACGCACCGGGTCAAAGGGCACTATAGAAGTGCGATTAATGTTTTTTTTTTTTTTTTTTTTGTGATTAATTAATCGAAATTAACGCGTTAATTTGATAGCCCTAATTTTATTCATATTAAAGGTTGTATCAGCGATTCTGATTGAAACATAAAGTATCACATTAATCTGCTTCTTCCTCACGATCCGCTAGCTGTCCGTCCCATAAACAGGCTGTCAAAGAACCGCGTCTCTCTAGGCAGCCTAGGCTACGAGATCGCACACAGAAACAAATGGTACTACCAACACCTCAAAATCAAAATATACAGTGTTCCAACCAATCAAAGACAAGGGGTGGGTGTTGTGGTGTTTCGCGCTTGTGCACGCGAAGTGGTAGCTACAAATTCCTGTTGCATTTTCATGCACGTTCATGAAAATGCACGTCCATGATCATTTTCAAAACATAGGAGGGAGGGGCTAGCTGGCTCTGTTTTTTTGGAATCTCGCAACGGAAGTCAGGGCAACCAGAATCGCTAATACAACCTTTAACCAAGAGGCGGTGAATCCATCTCGGTGCAGTTCACCTTCTGGCCAACAGGATTAGGGTGAAGGAGACACAGGTGTGTGTGTGTGTGTGTGTGTGTGTGTGTGTGTGTGTGTGTGTGTGTGTGTGTGTGTGTGTGTGTGTGTGTGTGTGTGTGTGTGTGTGTGTGTGTGTGGCAGAGGTGTTGAATGGTTGAAGAGCCTTTGGTGCTCAACACACCACAACAACCAGGCGAAAAGAGAAAGAGACCCAACACCAACCCAACCCCACTGAATGGACACATAATGAAAGGTTCCTTCAAGGTAGGTTTGTACAACCTAATTCATCGTTTCACCACAGTGACTGAATTAGACTTCCCAGAACTGTGCGTGTGTGTGTGCGTGTGGGTGTGTGCGTGTGTGTGTGTTTGTGTGGGTGTTAAATAACAAAAATGAACGATGCTAACGTGTTCAATAGTTAACCGTCTTCCAGGGGCGCAGGCTTAAACCAGTAGAAACAGAGTGAAGCGTTTGAGTCTGCAGCCGTCAGAGCGGCCATGTTGAGTCAAACAGCGCTATGTTAGACGCTGGGGGGGCCATGACGGGGGTTACATCTTGACACGCTAAGACTGTGTGTGTGTGTGTGTGTGTACGTGCGTGTTATTGTGTGTGTGTCTGTTTATGTAAGTACGTGTGTGTGTGTGTGTGTGTTTGCGCGTGTGTGTTCGATGTTTGTGTGTGTGTGTGTGTGTGTATGTGTGTGTAGCCTCGTAGATGGGTGGGGGGGTCTCCCTCTTCTCAGCGGGGGGAGCGAGAGAGAGAGAGAGAGAGAGAGAGTGAGAGAGAGAGAGAGAGGGGGAGAGAGAGAGAGAGAGAGAGAGGGGGAGACAGAGACAGAGAGAGGGGGAGACAGAGACAGAGACAGAGAGAGAGCGAGAGAGCGAGAGAGAGAGAGAGAGAGAGAGAGAGAGAGAGGGGGGAGAGAGAGAGAGAGAGAGGGGGGAGAGAGAGAGAGAGAGGGGGGAGAGAGAGACAGAGAGAGAGAGAGAGAGAGAGAGGGAGCGAGAGAGAGAGAGACAGAGACAGAGACAGAGACAGAGAGAGAGAGAGAGAGAGAGAGAGAGAGAGAGAGAGAGAGAGAGAGGCCTGAGAGAGTGGGGCCCTCACCTCCAGGGCCGGTGAGGGCCCCAGGGGAACCCAGAGGGAGCAGGGCCCCGCGGGGGCCGGTGAGGTTGTTGTGGGGGTCCTGGCGGCCGGCTCCAACAGGCTGTCCCTGTGGTTGAGGCCCAGAGAGAGCACCACAATCTTGGGGTGGATCTTGGATGCTTATCTCAGACCTGTGTGACGTGTTGGTATTTGGCAACCGGGGATAACTCTCCATGTGGACGTCTGTGTGAGTGTGGGGAAGGAACCGACTCAGGGTTGAGTCACCGATGATCCACTACGGGCTGGATGGATCAATAGTCCAATCCCTAACTTTATGCCCCGTGGGATCGTGTCTGGTCCTTTTGAACATCGTCTTGTTCGGTCGAGGCTTCGGGTCGGTGGTTCCACTCGGCCGTCGGCGCTCTGGGAGTGATGGTGAGGGGACTTAACGAGGCCGAATTAAGGACGCGGGTGGAGTCTAAGCTGCACAGTCCGCTGTGAGGGTGTGCTCGTGGACTGGACGGAACAGCGGAGGAGACTTGGTGTTATTAGAGGGGCTTCAGATTGGGATTGCCTGATGTAGTCAGGGTCCGGGGCCCCGGACCCCGGGGAGCTTACAAGGTCCCAGGATGTGTTGTGCTGTGTTTGGTGTCCAGTGTAGTTGTCAGGTTGAGTGGTGAAGGTGTCGTGGGGAGTTTCTAGTAGGGGACTGAAGATCAGTGACTATGAGCTGTTGAGTGGCGTTAGGTTGGGAGTTGGGAGTGGTTTGGATGCAAGTGTGTGGATGGAGTGAGGGGGAACTCTGGAGAGAGGGTGGTGTATGGTGGTGTGTTGGTTGTTGCTCGGATCCTCTGAGACGGAGGTTCATCTGGTGAGAGGATTTCTGACTGACGTGGGCCTGAATAGAGTGATCTAGGGTGTGTGTGGGTGCTGGTTGGGGAGGCAGAGGGAGGGGGGGGGGGGGGATCTGTGTGGCTGAGTGTGGGCTGTGGAGGTGTCGGTGAGGGGAAGGTCCAGGCTCGAGGTGGGGTGGTATGGGGACTGGTCGGTATGGGGGAGGGGGGGAGTAGGTTGAGGGGGTGTGGGTTGGTGATGAGTGGTGAGTGAGGGGCGGACGGTGTATGGAGTAGTGTGTGTTCTAGTTGATGTAAGGTGGTGGGTAATAGTCTGTGGCCCAATCTCTTGTGCGCCCGGTTGGTCGCGATCTTAAGTGAGAGTGTGTTGGTGGGCTGGGGTGTTTGTGTGAGTTGGTCTATTGTGTGTGTGTAGTGTTCTTTTAGGATCAACATGTCATTGTGCATCCAGGTGTTGGTGTTGTCATTATTTCTTTGTAATGTGGTGTCTGTGGGTGATGGGTTTGATGAAGTGTGATCATTTGAGGACCTGTCGTGACATCCCCCTGGGGAGTTCCCGGGAGGACACCGCTCTGTCCGCTGTGTCCCTGTGGTGCAGGGCCTGGAGTATTTTAAAATATACTTTGTCTTTTCCACGGGTTGGGCCATCTGGTGCAATGTACCGGGTGTGTGTTGGTGGTGGTGGGAGGAGTGGACGGGTGGATGGTGGAGGTGGTCTTTGTGGTCTGAGTGGTTGTGTGTGTGGGTGTGTTGGTGTGGGTCTGGTGTGTTCTGTGGTTTGATATGTGTGTGTGGGTCTTGTGGTGATGGTGGGTGGTGTGGGGGTCTATACTGAAGGCTGGGGGGTCTATAACGGGATGTAGGTGTGGGAGGTAGCGTCGTCTGTTGTGTGCGTGGTAGTGTGGCTGTGTGGTGTTGGTGCGATTGGTGTAGGTAGGCCTCCAGGGTGAAGACACTTCAAAAAAGATCGATCTATTTCAAAAGGGTGAAGCTGTGATGGGGCTCTGACCTGCTGACGGTGACGGTGGTGGTCCCGTGGTGGTAGCCGAGAGGGTGGTGGTCCCGTGGTGGGTAGGAGAGGGTGGTGGTCCGTGGTGGGTAGCCTGAGGTGGTGGTCCCGTGGTGGGTAGAGGCGACGGCAGGACGGTCCCTGGTAACTTCTGACGGTGACAGAGCCAACGGGGCACTGTAACAGTGCGGCCGCCCGTTACCTCAGGCAATGGATACAAACAGGACTGACAGTACCCTTTTATTTGCACACACAGAACATTCAAACGCGTTCATGACGCCACCTGCAACACACAAGAAAACACACGTTATGAGGAAGCCGGTCAGGGGACACGGCACAAACAAGGACAAGACGTAAAACACTCGCGTTACGGTTGCGCTGGCTTCCGGGTGCCGGGGGCTGCGGGAGGACCCGACGTGAAGTCCGGAAGAACATTTGTGCGGTGTGGGGGTGACGTCAGACGGGCGAGACCAAGTGTGTGGGAGGAGAGGGGTGTGTTGGGGTACTTGGGGAATATTTAAGGTGTCAGGGGAGTAGAGGGTAAGGATGGGTTTTAGACGAATAGGTCTGGAGTAAGGTGGGTAACTAGGGGTGGGGATAGGTAAATCAGAAATGTGTATGGGGGGGTTAATTGAATTAAGAGGGGTATGGTTCAGGCCATGTAGGATATATTCAGGTCCAAATCATGTAGGTGGGGCAGAAGGGTCTGAGGTGAGCGGGTGACAACACCTGGCTCTTAGACCAGCCAAGGGTTTAATTTGTGCCGAGGGGAGGACTGTTTTTGTCTGGGAGGACACAGACAAAAAGCACAAACACACACACGCAAAAACACATACACACACGCATGCACGCGCGAGCGTGCGCGCACACACACTGAGAGGACTGATGACTCAGTGACTCTGTGGCAGTTTTGTCTCTCTCTCTCTCTCTCTCTCCTCTCTCTCTCTCTCTCTCTCTCTCTCTCTCTCTCTCTCTCTCTCTCTCTGTATGTGTCCCTGGTGTCTCTCTCTCTCTCCTCTCTCTCTCTCTCTCTCTCTTCTGGTATAGCATGATAAACCATGAAAATACTTTTAAGATCACCCATAGTTAGATAAGCACATTTTTTATTGTAATTGTATATAAAATACCTATTGATGGTAAATCTTTGTATATTTTCAGACTTCACCAGTTTTGGTCTTAAGGGCTCTGATATCATTTTTGTCATAATCCTGATTTATAACCTGATTTAAAACAGATTTTATATTTTATTCATAATAACCAAGATGTCTATGGGATAATGTTGCATGTTGTAAATGACTTTAAACTGAATCTTGATTTTTTGTGTTCTGTTGGGAACCAAGCGGCCGCAGAACATGTTCAGTTATTAAAGATATGTGCTCACCTGTTGATGATTTGTAAAGTCTGCTGCTTCTATTGTTTTAGTCCTCGTGTTTATTGTGTACATGTAAGGGACTATTTTTCTGTTGCATTTGTTATGAAGCATAATTGCAATAAACAACTCAGTGGATCCAACTGAATGTTCTCGTGCGTTCAGCCGATGATTTTTGTTTTATTAGTGAATAATGCTTCCACAAGTGCCTTAAGAATTATAATATATTAATCAGAAATTATAAATAGAACAAGAAATGTTTTTCCGATATTATTCTCGGACCTACTCCCTGGTTTTAATTGGGGGGGAGGTCCTCAGTGTCTCTCTCTCTCTCTCTCTCTCTCTCTCTCTCTCTCTCTCTCTCTCTCTCTCTCTCTCTCTCTCTTCTCTCCCTCTTCTCTCTCTCTCTCTCGTCATAAGACCCTTTTCCTCTGTGTCTTTTGTATTTGCACTATTGGAACAACGACACAAGTCAGTGCAACACAGCCCTGCAGAGAAACAGGAACAAAAACCAGCTCGCAGACGTTGCGCTTGGTGGGATTGTGAAACACCAGCTAAGGGAAATCACGAGTCAGCCTCTTCTTCAACGTATCCTTTCTGCTACACAACAAAACAGTGACAAGTCAGAGTCACATGAGTACCATCAAAAGCAGAGAGCGGTGGAGGTGTTTAAAGACATTACAGTAGGGCTGTGCAATAGATCGAATTTTGATCAAGATTTCGATTCTTGGGTCAAACAATCACCAAATAATAAAATCGATTTGGAACGATTCCTTTGGATTTTTCCGTTGTCTGTGAGGTCTTGTGAAAGAGACGCACATGCGCAATTCAGTCCCTCCCCCAGAGTGTTCAACACGGCCCCGCGAGCTGTGTGTGTGTGGTGACACACACACACACACACAGACACAGACACACACACACACACACACACACAAATCTTACACACACACCAACACACACCACACACACACACACACGTACACACACACACACACACACACACACACACACTCACACACACTCACACACACACACACACACACACACACACACTCTTTCCTTTGCTGTGAGGCCTTAGGTGTTGGAGCGTTCCCCGCTCTGGGAGGGTTGAAGCTGGGGCCGCCAGAGAAGGCCGGAGTAGCTTGCTGCCGCTCCAGGAGCCTCGATGGAGAGGGGTCATTTAGCTGGAGGGGGTCTCTCTCTCTCTGTGTGTTTGTAGTCTCTCGATGGAGAGGGGTCATTTAGCTGGAGGGGGTCTCTCTCTTCTCTCTGTGTGTTTGTAGTCTCTCGATGGAGAGGGGTCATTTAGCTGGAGGGGGTCTCTCTCTCTCTCTCGTGTGTTTGTAGTCTCTCGATGGAGAGGGGTCATTTAGCTGGAGGGGTCTCTCTCTCTCTTTGTGTGTTTGTAGTCTCTCGATGGAGAGGGGTCATTTAGCTGGAGGGGGTCTCTCTCTCTCTCTGTGTGTTTGTAGTCTCTCGATGGAGAGGGGTCATTTAGCTGGAGGGGGTCTCTCTCTCTCTCTGGTGTTTGTAGTCTCTCGATGGAGAGGGGTCATTTAGCTGGAGGGGGTCTCTCTCTCTCTCTGTGTTTGTAGTCTCTCGATGGAGAGGGGTCATTTAGCTGGAGGGGGTCTCTCTCTCTCTCTGTGTGTTTGTAGTCTCTCGATGGAGAGGGGTCATTTAGCTGGAGGGGGTCTCTCTCTCTCTCTCTGTGTGTTTGTAGTCTCTCGATGGAGAGGGGTCATTTAGCTGGAGGGGGTCTCTCTCTCTCTGTGTGTGTTTGTAGTCTCTCGATGGAGAGGGGTCATTTAGCTGGAGGGGGTCTCTCTCTCTCTCTGTGTGTTTGTAGTCTCTCGATGGAGAGGGGTCATTTAGCTGGAGGGGGTCTCTCTCTCTCTTTGTGTGTTTGTAGTCTCTCGATGGAGAGGGGTCATTTAGCTGGAGGGGGTCTCTCTCTCTCTCTGTGTGTTTGTAGTCTCTCGATGGAGAGGGGTCATTTAGCTGGAGGGGGTCTCTCTCTCTCTCTGTGTGTGTTTGTAGTCTCTCGATGGAGGGGGGTCATTTAGCTGGAGGGGTCTCTCTCTCTCTCTCTCTCTGTGTTTGTAGTCTCTCGATGGAGGGGGGTCATTTAGCTGGAGGGGGTCTCTCTCTCTCTCTGTGTGTTTGTAGTCTCTCGATGGAGAGGGGTCATTTAGCTGGAGGGGGTCTCTCTCTCTCTCTGTGTGTTTGTAGTCTCTCGATGGAGAGGGGTCATTTAGCTGGAGGGGGTCTCTCTCTCTCTCTGTGTGTTTGTAGTCTCTCGATGGAGGGGGGTCATTTAGCTGGAGGGGTCTCTCTCTCTCTCTCTCTGTGTTTGTAGTCTCTCGATGGAGAGGGGTCATTTAGCTGGAGGGGGTCTCTCTCTCTCTCTGTGTGTTTGTAGTCTCTCGATGGAGAGGGGTCATTTAGCTGGAGGGGGTCTCTCTCTCTCTTTGTGTGTTTGTAGTCTCTCGATGGAGAGGGGTCATTTAGCTGGAGGGGGTCTCTCTCTCTCTCTGTGTGTTTGTAGTCTTCAGTGTGTAAAATGTAACCACGCTTAAAACACTTAAATGCTGAACACACAGATGTTGGGGTACTCACCAACCGGTCAAAGCAACCGGGAGAAGCTGGATCAGGGTAGAGGGCCAGAACAAACCCTGGTCACACCAAACACCAGGTTGAATAAAGGTATGCTAACTGGTATTTCAAGAGCAGTTAGAGAAAGTATTTAATAGGGTTAAAACAAAAGGCAAAAAGGCCCAAGCCAACCAGGCGAAAATAAAAATAAGCTAAAAACAAATTGGAAAACAGCTCCGTCGGTTTGATTAACCAATGGGTAAACTCTTAATCCCTCACCAGGGTATGAGCCAATCGGGAGAGGAGGAGGGGCAGGAGGGATGGAAAGTTACCAGGAGTGGGAGTGGCTCAACAGGTAACCAATCAAAACAAGAAGTCATGGGGACGGGCGGAGGGGATGCATTCATAATGAAGCATGAAGTCATAGGTTATAGCTAGGCTCTGGCAAGGTTAGGTTAGAGGAGGTGCTCAAACCTATATACCAACTAGTGGCACAAGGAGAGAGAAGG
>NW_021963954.1:0-22500 GCF_902167405.1 Gadus morhua | reverse complement strand
AAATTATTTCTCATTGTAACATCAGAACTTGGCCGCCATGTTGAAAGTTGTCAAAATTAGTTGTAAATTCCCACAGGCCACAAATTATGTCCAATCTTCATGAAACTTTGCATATATGATCTTCCGACCAAGCTGAACAAATGTATAAAACAGCTTTCTCAAATTCAAAACCGTTTGGCCGTGACAGCCAATCAAACTTGACGTTGCTCATTAATGGGTAGACACTGCACTCGTGTGGCGCTCATTAATGGGCAGACACTGCACTCGTGTGGCGTCAAGCGGTACTTAATGTACAATGCAACAATGACTAAATTTACCATTCCGCCCACCTACTATATAAACTGCAATTCCCTCTTGATTAGATGCTTCACGAACCACCTCCAGAACGGATGCTTGTTTACATTGTGTCTCTTTTAGAGATATTGTTCCGAATACCCCTATGTATTTGTGACATTTGTTCTGTCAGGCAGACTGTATTGCGCCCTTACCTCTAGGTGGGGTCCTTTTCCCATTTACTCATCCCACCGGCTGTCGGTATTGCCGATTTCCGAGGCGGTCGTCATGTAGCCCCCTGGCCGATTGCGTCCATCCGCGCAGAATTAGCCTACCGAGTTCGATTATGCTTGACACCCACATTGCTGCTCGCAGCTATATTTATTATTATTATTATTTTTTTTTTTTATTTTTCTTTATTTTCATTTCTTTTTTTTTTCACAATGTCTTCTTTTTTTTTTAACGATTTATGATGACTATATGCTCTGTAAGGTGACCTTGGGTGTCTTGAAAGGCGCCTCTAAATTAAATGTATTATTATTATTTAAAGCCTAGCGAGCGTTAAACACGAAGGGAGATGAAGAATCACAGACGTATTAAGAAAAAAGTACCCATGCCTTACCATTTTAGCTGATCTGCCCACAAACTTACTTTACCGTTTGCATGCTTTTTTGTCGTCCTTTTTAAACAAATGCTGCCAGATCGATGACTTGGTTGCAATCAATGAGTTAATTGCGAAGTAAAGTTTCAGTAAGTTAGGACTAGCGGTCTTCCTTATGGGCCAGTTCAACGTTGAGAAACCCGGGACCTCTTGTCTTATTAGTCTTATAGTTTATGAAACCATCTGATTATTAAAAAAGAAACTATGGAGCCTTCAACCTAATTTTCATTCATAATTAATGTTATTTCTAACACAATACAGTCCGTCACTCAAATATAAAACACATCGGTGTGCATTTGTCCCTCCCGGCCCTAAAATAATGGATTAAGAAGCTCTTTGTTCTTATTAAAGGAACACCAGCCATTGTCCGACTAAAGAGTATTTGGTCCAACAAGTGCATATCGATTAACCAGTCAACCAACCGACCAGAACTTGACACCCCTAGAAATTATATAGGTACACCTTCTATCAAACTTCCAGCAATCCTGTTTCTTGTTTTCTAAAAGAGTCCAACAGCGAAGAGCAGACTCCCCTGGACCCAGCTGTGTCTCCATGAAGAGTGACCACTCTATGGATCCTCCTGTTAAGTTTAAAGATGGAAATCAGTCTATTGAGAAGAGGTGAAGAATATCAAAGATTATAAAGACACAGCTTCTATCAAACGTCCATAAATCCTGGTTCTTGTTTTTCTCCAGTCCAGCAGGAGTGAGCAGGCTCTTGTTATCAGACTTAACTGGAACTGATGTTACCAAGTCAGGAACATTAAAGTGTGTGTGTGTGTGTGTGTGTGTGTGTGTGTGTGTGTGTGTGGTGTGTGTGTGTGTGTGTGTGTGTGTGTGTGTGTGTTGAAGCCCAGAGAAGCAGCAGAGAGCAGACTCCCCTGGACCCAGCTGTGTCTCCATGAAGAGTGACCGCTCTATGGATATACCATATAAATTTAAAGATGGACGCCCCTCCAGAGAGGAGAGGTAGGGGTTTCAAACAGACGATGAAAACAGACCAGTTGGTTGTTATCATTCTCTACTGATACTGATATCTACAAGGCTGGGGAAATATAATTGTGTTTGTGCGTTTGTGTGTGTGTGTGTGTGTTTGTGTTCCCCACAGACACCAGAAGAGGTCAAAGGTTACCAATGCTCAGTCTCTACAGCAGCATCAAACAGAGCTGATCAATGTGTGTAAAAGTCCACCGAGACGTTTGACTTCAGCTCTCCATGACCATTAGAAAGCATCTCTTGTCCAGTGGGACGTGAATCCAGGACAGATGCGTCTGATGTCCTCAGTGAGTTCAGAGTAAAGTTCTCCTTGATGTTTGTTCTGTTCCAGAGGGCTGAGGAGAACCCACACGCTTTCCTAGACAAGGAGCTGAAGAAGCTCTGGAGGGTCGTCTTCTCAGATAACCAACAATGCTCAGAGGGTCAGAGACTGGAGGAGGAGGTGGATGGTAAGAAGGAGGAGCAGAGGAGGCGGGCCATAGAGGGAGTGGTGGACATCACAAAGCTCTGCCTGATGGAGATGAACCAGGAGGAACTGGCCGACACACTGTGGGGCGGTATGAGACTCTTATCTTGAAAACAGAGAAGAAATACACATTTTGAAGAGCAGTAGGAGATTATTATTTGCTCTCTTCAGACTAAATTACATAATGTGAGACTTATTCATTTCAAACTTCAATATGGAGAAAATCTTTCCTCTTTGGGGTTAAATGGTTTAATCCAGTATGTAGGGTTGTTGTGGGCTCTCAGCACCGTGGGTGCTAGGGCTCTCAGCACCGTGGGTGCTAGGGCTCGTATCAGCGTGGGTGCGAGGGCTCTCAACTGAAGTGAAAGAGACACCCTGACAACATGGAAATCCCTCCTCAAAACACATGTATTCCCCCTGGCCTGCTCGCTGTAATGACCCCCTACTGGGGGTTCCCCTCGTATCCCCGTTGTGGTACTGTTCTTACCCCTCCTACCTGGGTCTCCTCACTGTTCTTACCCCCTCCTACCTGGGTCTCCTCACTGTTCTTACCCCCTCCTACCTGGGTCTCCTCACTGTTCTTACCCCCTCCTACCTGGGTCTCTCACTGTTCTTACCCCCTCCTACCTGGGTCTCCTCACTGTTCTTACCCCCTCCTACCTGGGTCTCCTCACTGTTCTTACCCCCTCATACCTGGTTCTCCTCACTGTCTTACCCCCTCCTACCTGGGTCTTATGTCTTGTGTTGATCATGCGGTTGGCGATGCGGCTCTTGCTGTTTTTGACCCTAGATTGATTTATGAATTGTAAGGCGACCTTGGGTGTCATGAAAGGTGCCTTGAAATCAAATGTTATTCAATGTTATTATTATTATTATTATTATTATTGATAATAATATTAAACATAAACTGCATATCAACATCAGAATAACTCTGTGGAAGAGATGCAACACTATCTTGTTATATCAGCATGTCATTTTACACCAATTCATTATCATTGTTATTATCATTAGACCAACCATATCGCTGGGTAAAAACGAAAAGTACTGAATGATAATGTGTTGTGTTACAGATCCAAAATGTTCAAGTCAAGTCAAGTCAAGTCAATCATTGTTATTATCATTAGACCAATCATAAAAGTCCCACTTTTTAAAAAAAGACCCACTTTTTTACATTGGCGTTTAATACAGATTACGATTTTATTACAATTGTATTAACAACTTATTCATTGTTGTTGAATATGCAATTTGAAGCCTTCTTGTTTTTTTATATTTTATTTGTGTGCAGTACTTTGGTCAACTACTGTTGTTTTAAAATGTGCTATATGAATAAACTTAACTTGACTTGACTTGACTTGACTTGAACATTTTGGATCTGTAACATGCAGTCTTTGTCACGACCAGCTTCTCAGACCACAAGCCACTGAAGCCACATTAACATTAACCATTATACTACAGACCAACAGCAGAACAACTCAGTGGAATTGATGAAACCCTGTCTTGTTGTATCAGCATAGCAAATCACTTTACACTGATTCACTATCATTATTACTATCATTAGACCAAACAGATTGCTGTGGAAATAATAGGCCTTAACATTTTGAATCTGTATCATGCTTTTCAATCACAACCTGCTTTTCCGACCACAAGTAATGAACCCACAAAATATCATGAAGTTGACAGATTCTATCAAGGAAACATTGACCTGGTTCCACTGATCACCATCCACTAACTGATATCATCTGTTGTTTTCCCATTTAGGATCTGATGCTGTCGATTGTCAACATAAAATCAAATCTCATTTGAAGAAGAAGTTCAGGTGTGTGTTTGAGGGAATCGCTGAAGCAGGACAGCAAACATATCTGAACGACTTCTACACAGAGATCTTCATCACAGAGAGAGGCAGTGGAGAGGTCAACAAGGAACATGAGGTCAGATTGATTGAAACAGCTTCCAGGAAACCAGCCAAGGAAGAAACACCAATCAGATGTGAAGACATCTTTAAACCCTTACCTGGACACGATCAACCAATAACAACAATGATGACAACTGGAGTGGCCGGCATTGGTAAAACCGTCTTAACACACAAGTTCACTCTGGACTGGGCTGAAGGCAAAACCAACCAGGACATACACTTCACATTTCTCCTCACTTTCAGAGAGCTCAATTTACTGAAAGGGAAAGAGTTTAGCTTGGTGGAACTTCTTCATCACTTCTTTATAGACACCAAAGAAGCAGGAATCTGCAGATTCGACCAGTTCCAAGTTGTCTTCATCTTGGATGGTCTGGATGAGTGTCGACATCCTCTGGACTTCCAGAGAAACCCGATCTGGACTGATGTCACAAAGTCCACCTCGGTGGACGTGCTGCTGACCAACCTTATCAGGGGCAACCTGCTTCCTTCTGCTCGCATTGGATAACCACACGCCCTGCGGCAGCCAATCAGATCCCTACTGAGTGTGTTGACATGGTGACAGAGGTGAGGGGGTTCACCGACCAACAGAAGGAGGAGTACTTCAGGAAGAGATTCAGAGAGGAGACGCTGGCCAGCAGAATCATCTCCCACGTCAAGAAATCACGAAGTCTCCACATCATGTGTCACATCCCAGTCTTCTGTTGGATCACTGCTTCAGTTCTCGAGGACATCTTCGAGAAATCCCAGATCGAAGAGATCCCAAGACCGTGACTCAGATGTACAGCCACTTCCTGAGGGTTCAGTCCATACAGGGGGACAGGAAATACCATGGGAGGGCTGAAACAGATCCAGACTGGAGTTCAAAGAGCAGGTCGATCATTGATTCTCTTGGAAAACTTGCTTTTAACCAGCTGGAGAGTGGCAACCTGATCTTCTACGAGGCAGATATGGCAGAGTGTGACATCGATATCAAAGAAGCCTCAGTGTACTCAGGAGTGTTCACCAAGATCTTTAAAGAGGAGTGTGGGCTGTACCGGGACAAGGTGTTCTGCTTTGTCCATCTGAGCATCCAAGAGTTTCTGGCGGCCCTTTATGTCTTTCAGTCCTTCATCGATACTGGTGTCAATCTGCTCTCAGAAGAACCACCAACCTCCAGGAAAGATAAACTCCTCCTCTACCAGAGTGCTGTGGACAAGGCTTTACAGAGTGAGAACGGACACCTGGACTTGTTCCTCCGCTTCCTCCTGGGCCTCTCTGGAGACCATCAGATTGTCCTACGGGGTCTTTTGGGACAGAAAAAAAGATCACTGACCACTCAGATTAAAACTGGTCTGCAGCGAGTGACAGGAAGTAGCTCACAGACCAATAAGGGAACAGTGTCTTACATCAAGAAGAAGATAAAGGGAGATCTATCTCCAGAGAGTAGCATCAATCTGTTCCACTGTCTGAATGAGCTGAACGACTGTTCTCTAGTGAAGGATATCCAACAGTATCTGACATCAGGAAGTCTCTCCGGAGAATCTCTCTCCCCTGCTCAGTGGTCAGCTCTGGTCTTCATCTTACTGACATCAGAAGAGGAGCTGGACGTGTTTGACCTGAAGAAATACTCTGCTTCAGAGGAGGGTCTTCTGAGGCTGCTGCCAGTGGTCAAAGCCTCCAAAACATCTCTGTAGGTTCACTAATAACATTTATTACTACACACACTACACAATATAAATTCAACTGGAATATGTGGTTAAAATAATCTGAAAAAGATCTCTGTGGGTTCAATACAACATGTATTACTATTCTGCTCATAACAGAATAAACACACTAGTTATAATAATATACAAAACATCTCTGCATGTGTCCTATTAACGTGTAATATATTATAGTACACATAAGAGAATATTCAGTACAATAGAATATAGAAATATTCATTTATACATCTAATTATTATTATTTTTTGTTAAACTAATAACATTCCTTCAATATTGAATAACTTAAAGATGTCTGTTATTTTAATCACAGTTCCTGACATGTTCTCTTTCTTGCGTGTGCAGGCTGAATGGCTTTCATCTGTCAGAGAGATGCTGTGAAGCTCTGGCCTCAGTTCTCAGCTCCAACTCCTCTAGTCTGAGAGAGCTGGACCTGAGTAACAATGATCTGCAGGATTCAGGAGTGAAGCTGCTCTCTGCTGGACTGGGGAGTCCCCACTGTACACTGGAAACTCTCCGGTCAGTTTTCAGCCTCTTCAAACTGTGTCTTGGGGTTGTTTAATATGTAACTCTGGACCGCTGATGTGAGGGTCCACGAATATATATACAAAACATTGCATTAAATAAACGAATAACATTTATTACAATACAATAAATAATATAAGCAACAAAAAGTAATACTAATATAGAAAACGATTTTGAAACACTGCAAAACTAATGGACTGCATTTATATAGCGCTTTTCTAACCATTGGCCACCCAATGCGCTTTACAGTATTGCCTCACATTCAGCATTCACGCACACATTCATACTCGCCTTGCTCCAGCACACCTCGACACTCGGAGGAGCCGGGTTTGAACCGACAACCTTCAGGTTACCAGCCAACCCGCTCTACCTCCTAACCCTACCTACTGCCGCCCCTGCACAACAACTTTCATATAGTTATACATTTTACACCCAATATTGAATAACCACAATTTCTTCATTATGTAATACGGTGAAAATGTATGTTATTTTAATCACAGTTCCTAACCTGTTCTCTTTATTGTGTGTGCAGGCTGATTGCCTGCCGTCTGTCAGAGAGATGCTGTGAAGCTCTGGCCTCGGCTCTCAGCTCCAACTCCTCTAGTCTGAGAGAGCTGGACCTGAGTATCAATCGGCTAAAGGATTCAGGAGTGAAGCTGCTTTCTGCTGGACTGGGGATTCCACACTGTACACTGGAAACTCTCAGGTCAGTTTTCCCAATGGTCAAACAGTTACACCACAAAGTTCAATATCAGAAGACATTGAACAGATTTACATCCATAAAAGTGCCCACGTAAAGTGAAGCAGCATGCAACTGACACCTCCAAGCGCACAAAGGCTGTATTAGTTCTCGTGCTCGCAAAGTGTTTTCCTGATCGCTATGATATCAGACAGATCACAAGTTGTCAAAATTGACCATGCAGCATCTCAGCCCCATCTCAGCCCCATCTCAGGGTGTGACATGTGTTTTCCTCAACGAAGTGTCCTTGGGCCTTTGCTTTTTTCTTTTATACATTGAGGATCTCCCACAAGTGTGTAACTACTCTAAACTACTACTGTTTACCAATATGGTCTCTCACCGCCAAGGAAGTTATTGAACCCATCGCACGTCTATACAACCGAGCTTTAAAGATCCACAGCAAGCTTCCAAAATGGACACACCACTGCACTGCACTTACTCAATCACACACTCTGTCCTTTCAAAATGTTATTTACAGTCATGCTATCACATTTTATTTTCAACTCCAACACAGCACCTCACAAACCCTCATCGCCCTCTTACCTACACATAACGTCCCCCAAGTGCGAGTCACTATATCTGTCTCCATGGCCCTCCAGCCAGTGCCCGCATACAATAACGGCTTTCAGATTCAGATTCAGGGGTGGGTGGGATCCTGTGTAATGAGGTGGGCTTTCCTTTTAACTGCCTGGCTGTGGAGTACTGATAATTGAATTTGAGTTTTGCCAGTTATTTTGCTTCCTTGATTGACGATCCGGGAAAGCTTTGATTTGTTTTTGACAGAGGTGAGGGTGAACCAGGATGTGATGTTGAACGTGAGTACAGATTCTATGAGTGATTTATAGACAGCTGTTAAAATGTCCTGTTTGACATCAAAGCTCCTGAGTTTCCTCAGCAGGAACAGGCGTTGCTGTGCCTTTTTGTACACAGAGTCTGTGTGCTGGGAGAAGGACAGGTGGGTGTCCATATCTGTGCCCAGGTATCTAAAGGCCTCTACCTGCTCCACACTGTCTGCCCATTCAGCCTCAGAGGTTCAAAGAGAGGTTGGGGGGAAGATGTTTGCCTCCCCCCACAACACAGCTCCTTGGTCTTGGAGATGTTGAGCTCCAAAGAGCTCTCTTTGATCCACTGCATCAGGGCGTTGACCTGTTGATAGTAGGCAGCCAGAGAGGAATGATCCTTGATGTTGGCCACCAGAGCCATGTCATCTGCATACTTAAAAAGGGGAATGTCACTGTTGTTTGTTATGTTGTTTGTGTAGATGGAAAATAAGATTGGTGATAAAACACAACCCTGGGGGACACCGGTGTTTAAAATCATGTTCTTGGATTTAAAGCCATTTACCACCACGTGCTGGGACCGGTCCTGCAGGAAGTATTTTATCCACAGGATGAGTGATGGGTGGACTTGTAGATCCAGAAGGCGGTTGCACAGGGTGGCTGGGTTGACTGTGTTAAAAGCGGAAGAAAAGTCCATGAATAAAATCTGTGTGTGGGAGTGTGGGGAGTCCAGCTGTCTGCAAACGGTGTCCAGGAGAGTCAAACAGGCATCCTCCACCCCCCGCTTTGCCTTATACGCAAACTGAAGTGGGTCAAGCTTGTCCACCACCATAGAAGTGAGGTGATCACACACCACCCTCTCCATACACTTAGAGAGAATAGATGTGAGGGCCACCGGTCTGAAGTCTTTCATCTCCCTGGCGTTGGCTCTCTTCGGAACTGGTATAAGCGTGGACTCCTTCCACATCCGTGGGACACAGCTGGAGTCCAGGAGATGCTGGAATAGTCGAGTGATTACATCACCCAGCTGAGCTGAGCATTCCCTCAGCACCTTGCCCCTGAGCCTGTCCGGGCCAGAGGCTTTGTGAGGGTTGATGCGGCCCAGCATGGATGTGACCTTCCCTTTATCCACTGTGAGTGATGAATTGCTGGTGAGGGTCCAGTCATTCTGGGGGTGTGGCATGTTGAACCTGCTGTAATATGTGTTGAGCTGCTCTGCAAAGGTGGCAGGGTCAGAGCATTGGATGAGGGCCGGTTTCTGGGCTCTGCCCATCATGGTGTTTAGTCCCTGCCATGCCTCCCTTGCATTGCCAGTGGTGAATTTTTCCTCCACTGTTCTTATAGTGGAGTTTGGCCAGCCTGGTCTTCCTTCTCAATTCACTGTTGCACTCTTTCACTCTGTTTTTGTCTCCCTGTAGGAATGCCACCTTTTTGTTGTTAAGACACTGTTTCAGGTCCTTGGTAACCCAAGGCTTGTTGTTCGGGTACATCTTGACCTGCTTTGTTGGAATAACAGTGTCCACACAGAAGGACAAATAGGAGGTGATAGAGTCTGTCTGTTAAGGGGAGGCGGAGGTGCAGGCAGGCAGGTAGGACCCAAACGCAGACAGTATTGAGGGTAAACGGCACTTTAATCAAACCTAAAGGCTAAGGCACAGGTATCAGGGAACTCGGGAGACAACTCGGAACTCGGGAGACAACAGGGAACTCGAAAGGGAACAAGGAACACGGAACACGCAGGACTACAACCAACACTAACCACGGCAACCCACACACAAACCACAATGACAGCACACCGAACAAAGGAAAGACGAGGGCTTAAATAACAAACACAACGAGGAACAGCTGAGACACATTAGGGGAGGGAACAGTAATCAACACAGGAGGGAAAAACACAGGGAGACACCCACACCCTGACAGTACCCCCCCCTTAAGGGTCGACTCCCAGGCGACCCACGACAAACAAAAAACAAAGAAAGTCAAACCCAAAACGGGTGGGTGGAGGGGCGCCAGGAGGGGGGAATCAAAAAAAAATGGACTGCGGCAGAGCCGAGGGACGTCAGGCGGGCGTCCAGAAAACTACCCCAGGGCATGGCAGGGAGCCTCAGGCGGACGGCCTGGGGGCAAGCAGAGGCAGAGTGAAGGCGGAACCCTTCAGGAGGCCGGCGGCAAGGACGATGAGGGCTCAGTCCCTCAGGAGACCTGCAGTGGCACAGAACCCCTCAGAAGGCCGGCAGCGGTGAAGGCGGAACCCTTCAGGAGGCCGGCGAAGGCGAGGTAGAGGGCGGGTCCCCTTAAGAGGAAGGCCAGGTAGAGGGCGGGTCCCCTCAGGAGGAAGGCCAGGTAGAGGGCGGGTCCCCTCAGGAGGCAGGCCAGGTAGAGGGCGGGTCCCCTCAGGAGGCAGGCCAGGTAGAGGGCGGGTCCCCTCAGGAGGCAGGCCAGGTAGAGGGCGGGTCCCCTCAGGAGGACAGGGTAGAGGGCGGGTCCCCTCTTGTAGAAGGCCAGGCAGAGGGCGGGTCCCCTCAGGAGGCAGGCCAGGTAGAGGGCGGGTCCCCTCAGGAGGCAGGCCAGGTAGAGGGCGGGTCCCCTCTGGTTGACAGGGTAGAGGGCGGGTCCCCTCTTGTAGAAGGCCAGGCAGAGGGCGGGTCCCCTCTGGTAGAAGGCCAGGTAGGAACGGAGGGCGTGCCCCCCTGGACGGTCTGGAGGGCGGACCCCCTCCGGCAGGAGCAGAGGCCGGACCCCCTCTGGAAGGAGCAGGGGGCGGGCCCCCTCAGGCAGGAGCGGAGGCCGGTCCCCCTCTGGAAGGAGCAGGGGGCGGGCCCCCTCAGGCAGGAGCGGAGGGCGGACCACCTCAAGCAGGCGAAGAGGCCGGTCCCCCTCTGGAAGGCGAGGAGCGGGCTCAGGAACCGGACAGGGCTCGGGGACCGGAGTCAGTGCGGGAGCTGGAGTGCCAGGAGGAACCGGGTGGTACCCCAAACTCTCCCAGCGATCTATTGCCTTCATAATAAACAAATCCTCCCACTCACGGCTAACTTGATCGTCCGCTGGGTCCATTGTCTTATTTATTTTGGCTATCAAATCCTCCAACTTACGGTCAAATTGCGCGTCCGCTGGGTCCCATCGTGACGGTGCTGTCATTCTGTTAGGGAAGGCGGAGGTGCAGGCAGGCAGGTAGGACCCAAACGAAGACGGTATTGAGGGTAAACGGCACTTTAATCAAACCTAAAGGCTAAGGAACAGGTATCAGGGAACTCGGGAGACAACTCGGAACTCGGGAGACAACAGGGAACTCGAAAGGGAACAAGGAACACGGAACACGCAGGACTACAACCAACACTAACCACGGCAACCCACACACAAACCACAATGACAGCACACCGAACAAAGGAAAGACGAGGGCTTAAATAACAAACACAACGAGGAACAGCTGAGACACATTAGGGGAGGGAACAGTAATCAACACAGGAGGGAAAAACACAGGGAGACACCCACACCCTGACACTGTCAGCAGATTAAGGTCTCCCTCACAGCTTTGGAAAAATATTTCCCAGTCTGTGATCTCCATGCAGCCCCTTAATGCATCAACAGAGTCATTGTTCCAGACTTGAACAGTTTTTGTTTGTTTTATGTTTTTTAGTTTTTGTCTGTATTTTGGAAGCAGCAGAATGACATTGTGGTCGGAGCGACCGAGTGGTGGGCGGGGCTTTGCGACATAAGCTCCCGGTATGTTACCGAAGCACAGATCCAGCGTTCTGTCAAGTCTGGTAGGTGTGGTGACATACTGCTCCAAGTTTGGAAGCAGTGTGGTGACATCGCATCTGTTAAAATCCCCTAGAAGGAGGACAGGCTGATCGCTGCTCTGATTGACAGCTCTGTTGTAGCAGTCAGCAATGTGCTCCACTGCAAATGTGAAATCAGGTCCAGGGACATACACTAGGATGGCTGTGATTTGTGTAAATTCACGGGGAAGGTAGTGAGGCCTGAACGACACGGTCATGATTTCATGGTGTTGACTGCATTCAGTCTCTCTTACAGTGAAGTTGACAGCCCACTTTGTGTTGACAGCCATACAGAGCCGCCCCCAATCGACTTCCGCGTCATCCTCGTGTCTCTGTCAAAACGAATGATCTTAAATCCATCTATATCGACATCGGTTATTTCTTCTGGTTCTTCAGAAGAGGCTGGTTTGACGGTAGTCTGAGTCAAGTTTGATGAGTGCGGAAAGTTCAGTTATTTTGTTGCGTAATGATCGCACATTGGAGAGAGTTATTGCAGGTAGTGGCAGCCTCCTACCTCGTCTCCTCATTCTGTTCCGTATTCCTCCTCTGGATCCCCTTTTCTTACGAATGCGCTTGATGTAATGATTCCTCTGTAGATGTTGAGGAATCCCATTCAGGCAAGAAGGTGTTGCTTGTAGATCCAGCGAGGCAGACCGCAGATCCAGCACAGCCTCCCGTGAGTAGGTGAGCCTCCCTCCATGGCGTGTCATGGAGTTTGCCGGTGGGATACAGATCGCAAATACTGGTTCCAGAAAGGCGATCAGGACACAAACTCGCTAAATACTTGAGCGTAGTAGTTATACTTGCTGTCGGTAAATACCGCACTTAAGGACTCTCAGAAAACACAAAACACTTCAAAGATATGTAAATTACGGGCAGCACGCCGCGAGTCGCTCACAGAGTAGCGCCCCGTTGCCATCGTCTGCCCTTTGGCCAGAGGTCCTTCATCCATACTTTCACCAAAGTCTGGAATGGTATTCCCCATCACATTAGAGCATTACAATCCATCACACAGTTCAAAAAAGCTGATAAACTGTTACTCTTCAACACATACACTTGCAAACACTGACTTATATAGATCACTGTCTGTGCTCAGTCTGCTGTCTATATGATTGTCCTACTGATGTCTGACGTGCTATGTCCCTGTTATGTGTTGTATGTAAATGTGATGTGTGATGTGCCTTGTCCTTGTTACATGGGTAACCCTTCCTTTTACAGTCCCCTAATTACTAGGTATTTACCCGGTACATACATGGTAAATTATAGTGTATTACTGGGTAATTACCACTGGTAATAAGAAGGTAAATACAGAGGTAGTTACCCGGTAAATACATGGTAAATCATAGTGTATTACTGGGTAATTACCACTGGTAATAAGAAGGTAAATACAGAGGAATTATCCGGTAAATTATAGTGTATTACTGTGTAATTACCACTGGTAATAAGAGGGTAAATACAGAGGAATTACAGCTGATGTACCAAGTAAAACCTTCACTATTACCCATCAACTCAACTAAGTAGCGTGTAGTTGTAACTGTTTTAGGTTGGTAATAACTCCGATATTGTGTACTTCCTAGGAAATTAGGCAACCAATTCTTAGAAACACCCATTATCCAAGGTTTATGTTGGTAACATCCCACATTTAATGATGTACTATCTAGACATTAGCATAGTACTTTAAAATAAAATACTTTTTCTTAGTTATTATTCATAGCTACACCCATTTAGAAAGGGTTTATTCGATTTACCACTATGGAATTACTTACCTGGTAACAACCTCTGCAGGAATCTGTTTTCCTCTAGTGTCATGGTACATCTCTCTTAAATACTGGGTACGAAGCCGTTTGTTTCCATGGTATTACCAGGTTCTTACCATATAATTCATAATAGATACATTCCATTATCCATGCAGTCAACACAAACTTGTACCATGTACGTTCTGCGACATTACCAAGTAAAACACGACAATTTACCCAGTAATTATGCTGAAACTGTACTGTAAAAGGAAGCCTCGTTTGTTTCCATGGTATTACCAGGTTCTTACCATATAATTTGTAATACATTATTCCCTTTTCCATGCAGTCAACACAAACTTGTACCATGTACGTTCTGCGACGTTACCAAGTAAAACACGTCAATTTACCCAGTAATTAAGCTGAAACTGTACTGTAAAAGGAAGCCTCGTTTGTTTCCATGGTATTACCAGGTTCTTACCATATAATTTGTAATACACTATTCTCTTTTCCATGCAATCAACACAAACTTGTACCATGTACGTTCTGCGACGTTACCAAGTAAAACACGACAATTTACCCAGTAATTAAGCTGAAACTTTACTGTAAAAGGAATCCTCGTTTATTTCCTTGGTATTAACAGGTTCTTACCATATAATTTGTAATACATTATTCCCTTTTACATGCAGTCAACACAGACTTGTACCATGTACGTTCTGCGACGTTACCAAGTAAAACACGACAATTTACCCAGTAAGTAAGCTGAAACTGTACTGTAAAAGGAAGCCTAGTTTGTTTCCATGGTATTACCAGGCTCTTACCATATAAGTTGTAACTGGTTATTCCCTTTTCCATGCAATCACACAAACCATATATGTTCTGCAACATCGTTCACCAGTAGTTAAGCACTTTAATTGTTGTTATAAAACCCCAAACCACTGTTGATGAAAGGCATATTAAAATTAAACAAAATCAAAGGCTTATCTTTCAAACAATGCATATCTCACAAACAGGCACTGAACACTGAAGAAATCGGACAAAAAAAAGAGCCGTCCACATTAACTCAATTTAAATGTTACTGATGGTGTTTTCATAAAACACATGACATTGTTATGGCAAGTGACCACAAGGAAGACTGCTTCAACCTCTTCAATTTGAATAAGCGGTGCATGCCATGCAGCAATCTGCCTATGGGAGCATCTTTGTGGTAATTCGCAAACCAATGAGTCCACTCGATGAATGAGAGTTGACTCTTTAGTGTCTTCTCTCTGAGGTATCCCTGCAGTCTCCACATCTGGGATTTGAAGGCTGACCAAGACCTGACCAGGTACCTCCAAATCTCCCCTTCCATACTGCAATAAAGAATCAAAAGACAAGAAAATAAACATTAGGACTGTCAATTAATGAACATTTCTAGAACATGTAGAACTCAAAGATTATTTTGTTTATCAGTTAAAAAAGGATGCTGATCCTCTGGCCATTGTGTATGGTATTGAAAAGAGAAAAAGGCATAGCCATAAATACAGTTAATAGGACGGGAGGGGACAGGCTGTTAGCTCCGGTTAGCACTTTAGCATCGAGCTAGCGGAGCTTCTGTCATTCAAATAACTCGGACATGTTGTTTAAAACCTATAACACCAAATGTATTACAATATCCGGATTTAATCGGGCTCTCTCCCATAAGTACAGTTAATAGGACGGGAAGAGACTCTGTTAGCCCCGGTTAGCGCGATGCTAAAGAGCAGCTCTACCGGAGCATGCCACCTCAACAGGTGCAAGTTAGCCTCCGGTTTGATATTCGCCAGATATTCGGTTTACCACCCAATCGGATTCATCTACATAAGTGCAATACATTACGGGCTTAGTATGTTGAGGACGGTGCATCGCGAAAATCACAAACACATGTTGTCGCCATCGATGTCTGTGCAACAACGTCATTTACGTTCTGGCTGCTACCTGTTTTAGGGACCGTCAACAAGTTACACATACCGACTGGTGGCAGAGACGTTACCATGGAATTGTTTCTGGAAATAAATCATATAAAATAATATAAAAATCACTAAAAAATACATTTTGTCACCTGATTGTAGTAGTAGTTGCCAATGGTGGTCTGCTACTTACTGCAGGTAACTTTGCTAATATATTGCATTATTGTTAAACGGAATGCAATTAATAATTTCAAATATAGTTTAGTCGATTTTTTTTTCGAATATTAAACTACTAACTGCATTATGATTAACTATATTGCAATATATTTGTGTGATTAATTTCCTGAAACAATTCCATGGTAACGTCTCTGCCACCTATCGGTGAGTGTAATTTGTTGACGGTCCCTAAAACAGGTAGCAGCCAGAACGTAAATGACGTTGTTGCATAGACATTGATGGCGCCAACATGTGTTTGTGATTTTTCGCGCGATACGGTGTCCTAAACCGTCCTCAACATACTAAGCCCGTAATGTATTGCACTTATGTTGATGAATCCGATTGGGTGGTAAACCGAATATCAACCGGAGGCTAACTTGCACCTGTTGAGGTGGCATGCTCCTGTAGAGCTGCTCTTTAGCATCGCGCTAACCGGGGCTAACAGACCCTGTCTCTTCCCGTCCTATTAACTGTACTTATGGGAGAGAGCCCGATTAAATCCGGATATTTTAATAAATTCGATGTTATAGTTTTTAAACAACATGTCCGAGTTATTTGAATGACAGAAGCTCCGCTAGCTCGATGCTAAATGGCTAACCGGAGCTAACAGCCTGTCCCCTCCCTTCCTATTAACTGTATTTATGGCTATGCCTTTTTCTCTTTTCAATATGAACAAACACAATGGCCAGAGGACCAGCATCCTTTCTTAACTGATAAACAAAATAATCTTTGAGTTCTACATGTTCTAGAAATGTTCATTAATTGACAGTCCTAATGTTTATTTTCTTGTCTTCTGATTCTTTATTACAGTATGGAAGGGGAGATTTGGAGGTACCTGGTCAGGTCTTGGTCAGCCTTCAAATCCCAGATGTGGAGACTGCAGGGATACCTCACAGAGAAGACACTAAAGAGCCATCTCTCATTCATCGAGTGGACTCATTGGTTTGCGAATGACCACAAAGATGCTCCCATAGGCAGATTGCTGCATGGCATTCACCACTTATTCAAATTGTAGAGGTTGAAGCAGTCTTCCTTGTGGTCACTTGCCATAACACTGTCATGTGTTTGATGAAAACACCATCAGTAACATTTAAATTGAGTTGATGCAGACGGCTCTTTTTTTTGTCTGATTTCTTCAGTGTTCAGTGCTTGTTTGTGAGATATGCATTGTTTGAAAGATAAGCCTTTGATTTTGTTTAATTTTAATATGACTTTCATCAACAGTGGATTGGGGTTTTATTACAACAATTAAAGTGATTAACTACTGGTGAACGATGTTGCAGAACATATATGGTTTGTGTTGATTGCATGGAGAAGGGAATAACCAGTTACAACTTGTATGGTAAGAGCCTGGTAATACCATGGAAACAAACGAGGCTTCCTTTTACAGTACAGTTTCAGCTAACTTACTGGGTAAATTGTCGTGTTTTACTTGGTAACGTCGCAGAACGTACATGGTACAAGTTTGTGTTGACTGCATGGAAAAGGGAATAATGTATTACAAATTATATGGTAAGAACCTGGTAATACCATGGAAACAAACGAGGCTTCCTTTTACAGTACAGTTTCAGCTTAATTACTGGGTAAATTGTCGTGTTTTACTTGGTAACGTCGCAGAACGTACATGGTACAAGTTTGTGTTGACTGCATGGAAAAGGGAATAATGTATTACAAATTATATGGTAAGAACCTGGTAATACTATGGAAACAAACGAGGCTTCCTTTTACAGTACAGTTTCAGCATAATTACTGGGTAAATTGTCGTGTTTTACTTGGTAATGTCGCAGAACGTACATGGTACAAGTTTGTGTTGACTGCATGGATAATGGAATGTATCTATTATGAATTATATGGTAAGAACCTGGTAATACCATGGAAACAAACGGCTTCGTACCCAGTATTTAAGAAGATGTACCATGACACTAGAGGAAATCAGATTCCTGCAGAGGTTGTTACCAGGTAAGTAATTCCATAGTGGTAAATCGAATAAACCCTTTCTAAATGGGTGTAGCTATGAATAATAACTAAGAAAAAGTATTTTATTTTAAAGTACTATGCTAATTTCTAGATAGTACATCATTAAATGTGGGATGTTACCAACATAAACCTTGGATAATGGGTGTTTCTAAGAATTGGTTGCCTAATTTCCTAGGAAGTACACAATATCGGAGCTATTACCAACCTAAAACAGTTACAACTACACGCTACTTAGTTGAGTTGATGGGTAATAGTGAAGGTTTTACTTGGTACATCAGCTGTAATTCCTCTGTATTTACCCTCTTATTGCCAGTGTTAATTACACAGTAATACACTATAATTTACCGGATAATTCCTCTGTATTTACCTTCTTATTACCAGTGGTAATTACCCAGTAATACACTATGATTTACCATGTATTTACCGGGTAACTACCTCTGTATTTACCTTCTTATTACCAGTGGTAATTACCCAGTAATACACTATAATTTACCATGTATGTACCGGGTAAATACCTAGTAATTAGGGGACTGTAAAAGGAAGGGTTACCGTTACATGTTATATATGCTGCGGAACAGGAACCCGCTGGAAATCAGCTATTTTACCGAGACAGGCCCCATATACAAAACATCGCTTTAAATAAACTAATAACATTTATTACAATACAATAAATAATATAAACTGCTCAAAAAAATAAAGGGAACACTTAAACAACACAATGTAACTCCAAGTCAATCACACTTCTGTGAAATCAAACTGTCCACTTAGGAAGCAACACTGATTGACAATCAATTTCACATGCTGTTGTGCAACTGGAATAGATAACAGGTGGAAATGATAGGCAATTAGCAAGAAACCCCCAATAAAGGAGTGGATCCGCAGGTGGTGACCACAGACCACTGCTGGCGGTGCATTCACTCTAGTGGTAGCATGAGACGGAGTCTACAACCCACACAAGTGGCTCAGATAGTGCAGCTCATCCAGGATGGCACATCAATACGAGCTGTGGCAAGAAGGTTTGCTGTGTCTGTCAGCGTAGTGTCCAGAGCATGGAGGCGCTACCAGGAGACAGGCCAGTACATCAGGAGACGTGAAGGAGGCCGTAGGAGGGCAACAACCCAGCAGCAGGACCGCTACCTCCACCTTTGTGCAAGGAGGAACAGGAGGAGCACTGCCAGAGCCCTGCAAAATGACCTCCAGCAGGCCACAAATGTGCATGTGTCTGCTCAAACGGTCAGAAACAGACTCGAGGGTTGTGGTAACCCGAGGGCAATAATGCACGCACACTTGTAACTCCGTTTAACGTCTTTACTGAAAACATGCTCACAGCATAACAGTCCAAGTCACGAGGCCGACAGGAGGAGAGCAATCCCTAGCACCCCCGGCGGGGAAACCTGGTATAAGCACTAAGGTTCCGGAGTGCCGGATATAAATGAGTGCAACACTAGTTCAGTCTATAACACTTCTCCCCTTTAAGTAAACACTTATAATACGGTTAACCAAACAAACTGAAATTGCATGAATGTCCCCTTATAAAGTACAGAAATGATATTGCACTAAAACCAACTTAAATCACATCCCAACTTCACAATTTTAACAACAGGCAATCAACAACATTTTACATCAACAACATTTGGAAATGCACAACAATTTTCTTTTTCACATAAGGCAACAACAACCTGTATGGCCTAACACACTTCTTTTTTTTTTTCTTTTTTTTTTTAACAGTTCAGCATCTCTGGAGGCTTGTGTTGCCGCTCTGACCTTCTCGGTGCAACAGTAGAGTCCACAGACTGGGTAACAGAGTTTGCTGCACTGGGAGGAATTGGGGCAGGGGCAACAGTCCATCAATGCACACAGGTGCAACACAGTCCATAGAGCTGCTCACACTGTCCTTGTGCGAAAAACTCTGAGACCCCTTCTCCTCTGCATCGGTGCGGACACGCACATGATCTTGGTGCCTACGAACCTGCCTGCCATCCAACAAGTCAACCACAAAAGAGACTGGACCAGACTGGCGGTGAATAACTCCTGGCAGCCACTTTGAGCCACTGGCAAAGTTCTTGACATACACACAGAACAAGCCCCTCCCCTGCTGTAAAAGCCGCTCTCTTGCATGTTGGTCCCGTCTCACTTTTTGGTTCTCCTGTGATCGGGCAACTTTTGCTCCTACATCCGGGCGAAGGAGGTCCAGATGAGATTTGGGCTTTCTCCCCAGCAACATCTCCGCTGGAGGCAAACCCGTAGTTGTGTGCGGAGTAATCCGATACTGGAATAAGAAACGTGCCAGCTTCGTCTCCAGCGTGTGCCCCGTCATTTTCCGCAGTCCATCTTTCAGCGTCTCAACAGCACGTTCTGCCAAACCGTTGGAAGCAGGATGGTACGGTGCAGTCAGGATATGTCGGATTCCATTTTTCTCAACAAACTCTTTGAAAACTTCACTGGTGAAAGTGGGCCCGTTGTCACTGACAACTGTATCTGGTAACCCGTGGGTGGCAAAGATGCTTCTGAGCGTGTCAGTGGTAACTGGGGCTGTGATATTTGACATGATGTGTGCTTCCATCCACTTAGAATGAGCGTCCATCAGCACCAGGAACATGTGACCCATAAACGGACCAGCGAAATCCAGGTGGAGCCTGGACCACGGACGTGCCGGCCACTCCCATGGGTATGGAAAGCCAAGAAGGCCACAATCCGGACCTAGATTGGCGCGGTAAAAGTGCAAAACCGTACGGAATCCGTACGGAATCCGTACGGTTTCCGTACGGTTTGGCAAGAATTCCGTACGGATTCCGTATGGTTTTGAATGACTAATAGCCGCGGCTATTAGTCATTCACTCCGGCTATTAGTTATTCACTCCGGCTATTAGGTATGCAGAACAAGCCCCTCCCCTTCTTTGCTTGACCACTAAGTTTGAAGGCTGTCTAACCAATCAGTGAAGAGAAAGACCAGACTAAAGTAACGCATTGTCGAAACTAGAGCTGCAGTGCCTCCATGTTTCGCCGTAACATAAGGCTGTGTTGTCTTTACTAGTTTCACTACAATGTAATGACCACCACTAGCTAGTGGAAAATATATTTGTGTCTAGTACAGTGATATATTTGTTAGGCTATATATTGAGATGGCAGTCCCTCATCCCCAGATTGTTCGCGATATGTAGTAGCCAGCTCGGCCATAACATTACAATTTCATGGATGCCAAGCCAAGACAATCGATCTATATCTATAGCCTACATGACAACACGCAGACACACACACACACACACACACACACACACACACACACACACACATATTAAGCACACTGGTAAAGCAATAGGAGCCTGCAATGGCTAAAGTTGTTGGGATGCACCTTATTTTATAACAGGGAGGGGCAAAGTTGTGCATTACAATGCAAACACGACAATAATTGGCACCGTTCTTGCGCACTCAGAAGAACATGAACTGAATAAATGCCAGGTATTTCGGAGACGGGTACACAATCAGTGCATTTGCAAATGAGAGCCTGCAGTAGGACCGATCTTGTGACATTATTTAACCATCCATCTACAGCTAATACGATCAGACAGATACATCATTGATCACATAAAAGCCCACAACAAGCCCAACATCACCACGGCAGGTGCGCTCTCTCACGCACATTCACACAATCACTCCAACTTCTCCAACTCCAAGGCAAGGCTGTTACACTAAGACCACAAACAACCACAACTAACCAGCCTACATATCCACAATAATGCACAACAATCAGTTCTATACATTGCGTCTATCTTCTGTTTGGTGCACATGGCTAATTTGCATAGTTTGCACCGGACTGTCGGCTCCGCTTGTCAAAAAAATAGAACGTATTTGTGAATAATGGATGGATGGTTAAATAATGTCACAAGATCGGACCTACTGCAGGCTCTCATTTGCAAATGCACTGATTGTGTACCCGTCTCCGATATGCTATATACCTGGCATTTATTCAGTTCATGTTCTTCTGAGTGCGCAAGAACGGTGCCAATTATTGTCGTGTTTGCATTGTAATGCACAACTTTGCCCCTCCCTGTTATAAAATAAGGTGCATCACAACAACTTTAGCCAATGCAGGCTCCTATTGCTTTACCAGTGTGCTTAATATATGTGTGTGTGTGTGTGTGTGTGTGTGTGTGTGTGTGTGGTGTGTTGTGTGTGTGTGTGTGTGTGTGTGTGTGTGTGTGTGTGTGTGTGTGTGTGTGTGTGTCTGCGTGTTGTCATGTAGGCTATAGATATAGATCGATTGTCTTGGCTTGCTTGCATCCATGAAATTGTAATGTTATGGCCGAGCTGGCTACTGCATATCGCGAACAATCTGGGGATGAGGGACTGCCATCTCAATATATAGCCTAACAAATATATCACTGTACTAGACACAAATATATTTTCCACTAGCTAGTGGTGGTCATTACATTGTACTGAAACTAGTAAAGACAACACAGCCTTATGTTACGGCGAAACATGGAGGCACTGCAGCTCTAGTTTCGACAATGCGTTACTTTAGTCTGGTCTTTCTCTTCACTGATTGGTTAGACAGCCTTCAAACTTAGTGGTCAAGCAAAGAAGGGGAGGGGCTCGTTCTGCATACCTAATAGCCGGAGTGAATAACTAATAGCCGGAGTGAATGACTAATAGCCGCGGCTATTAGTCATTCAAAACCGTACGGATTCCGTACGGAATTCTTGCCAAACCGTACGGAAACCGTACGGATTCCGTACGGATTCCGTACGGTTTTGCACTTTTACCGCGCCAATCTAGGTCCGGATTGTGGCCTTCTTGGCTTTCCATACATGGGTGGAGAG